>NW_026870520.1:300000-580000 GCF_963576545.1 Limanda limanda
TCGATGCGCGCTACCCCATTTAGTGGGGGTAGAGCCTACTTGCAAGTCTCTCCGACCTTCACAAAAAAAGTTATTCAAGAATATCTCTTTCTCCTATGTGCTTTCATCCCTAACCCTAACCCTAACCCTTCCGAAAGTCGGAGAAGCTCAAGGATGGTACCGATCGATGCGCGCTACCCCATTTAGTGGGGGTAGAGCCTACTTGCAAGTCTCTCCGACCTTCACAAAAAAAGTTATTCAAGAAAATCTCCTCAGATTTGGGGGAATTTCGTCGGTCGACCTCTTCCGAAGGTCGTACAAGCTCGGGGATGGTACCAATCGATCCGCAGGACCCAAATTAGTCCAAATGCAACCACTTTTCAAGTCTCTCCGACCTTCACAAAAAAAGTTATTCAAGAATATCTCTTTCTCCTATGTGCTTTCATCCCTAACCCTAACCCTAACCCTTCCGAAAGTCGGAGAAGCTCAAGGATGGTACCGATCGATGCGCGCTACCCCATTTAGTGGGGGTAGAGCCTACTTGCAAGTCTCTCCGACCTTCACAAAAAAAGTTATTCAAGAATATCTCTTTCTGCTATGTGCTTTCATCCCTAACCCTAACCCTAACCCTTCCGAAAGTCGGAGAAGCTCAAGGATGGTACCGATCGATGTGCGCTACCCCATTTAGTGGGGGTAGAGCCTACTTGCAAGTCTCTCCGACCTTCACAAAAAAAGTTATTCAAGAATATCTCTTTCTCCTATGTGCTTTCATCCCTAACCCTAACCCTAACCCTTCCGAAAGTCGGAGAAGCTCAAGGATGGTACCGATCGATGCACGCTACCCCATTTAGTGGGGGTAGAGCCTACTTGCAAGTCTCTCCGACCTTCACAAAAAAAGTTATTCAAGAATATCTCCTCAGATTTGGGGGAATTTCGTCGGTCGACCTCTTCCGAAGGTCGTACAAGCTCGGGGATGGTACCAATCGATCCGCAGGACCCAAATTAGTCCAGATGCAACCACTTTCCAAGTCTCTCCGACCTTCACAAAAAAAGTTATTCAAGAATATCTCTTTCTCCTATGTGCTTTCATCCCTAACCCTAACCCTAACCCTTCCGAAAGTCGGAGAAGCTCAAGGATGGTACCGATCGATGCGCGCTACCCCATTTAGTGGGGGTAGAGCCTACTTGCAAGTCTCTCCGACCTTTACAAAAAAAGTTATTCAAGAATATCTCTTTCTCCTATGTGCTTTCATCCCTAACCCTAACCCTAACCCTTCCGAAAGTCGGAGAAGCTCAAGAATGGTACCGATCGATGCGCGCTACCCCATTTAGTGGGGGTAGAGCCTACTTGCAAGTCTCTCCGACCTTCACAAAAAAAGTTATTCAAGAATATCTCCTCAGATTTGGGGGAATTTCGTCGGTCGACCTCTTCCAAAGGTCGTACAAGCTCGGGGATGGTACCAATCGATCCGCAGGACCCAAATTAGTCCAGATGCAACCACTTTCCAAGTCTCTCCGACCTTCACAAAAAAAGTTATTCAAGAATATCTCTTTCTCCTATGTGCTTTCATCCCTAACCCTAACCCTAACCCTTCCGAAAGTCGGAGAAGCTCAAGGATGGTACCGATCGATGCGCGCTACCCCATTTAGTGGGGGTAGAGCCTACTTGCAAGTCTCTCCGACCTTCACAAAAAAAGTTATTCAAGAATATCTCTTTCTCCTATGTGCTTTCATCCCTAACCCTAACCCTAACCCTTCCGAAAGTCGGAGAAGCTCAAGAATGGGACCGATCGATGCGCGCTACCCCATTTAGTGGGGGTAGAGCCTACTTGCAAGTCTCTCCGACCTTCACAAAAAAAGTTATTCAAGAATATCTCCTCAGATTTGGGGGAATTTCGTCGGTCGACCTCTTCCGAAGGTCGTACAAGCTCGGGGATGGTACCAATCGATCCGCAGGACCCAAATTAGTCCAGATGCAACCACTTTCCAAGTCTCTCCGACCTTCACAAAAAAAGTTATTCAAGAATATCTCTTTCTCCTATGTGCTTTCATCCCTAACCCTAACCCTAACCCTTCCGAAAGTCGGAGAAGCTCAAGGATGGTACCGATCGATGCGCGCTACCCCATTTAGTGGGGGTAGAGCCTACTTGCAAGTCTCTCCGACCTTCACAAAAAAAGTTATTCAAGAATATCTCTTTCTCCTATGTGCTTTCATCCCTAACCCTAACCCTAACCCTTCCGAAAGTCGGAGAAGCTCAAGGATGGTACCGATCGATGCGCGCTACCCCATTTAGTGGGGGTAGAGCCTACTTGCAAGTCTCTCCGACCTTCACAAAAAAAGTTATTCAAGAATATCTCCTCAGATTTGGGGGAATTTCGTCGGTCGACCTCTTCCGAAGGTCGTACAAGCTCGGGGATGGTACCAATCGATCCGCAGGACCCAAATTAGTCCAGATGCAACCACTTTCCAAGTCTCTCCGACCTTCACAAAAAAAGTTATTCAAGAATATCTCTTTCTCCTATGTGCTTTCATCCCTAACCCTAACCCTAACCCTTCCGAAAGTCGGAGAAGCTCAAGGATGGTACCGATCGATGCGCGCTACCCCATTTAGTGGGGGTAGAGCCTACTTGCAAGTCTCTCCGACCTTCACAAAAAAAGTTATTCAAGAATATCTCCTCAGATTTGGGGGAATTTCGTCGGTCGACCTCTTCCGAAGGTCGTACAAGCTCGGGGATGGTACCAATCGATCCGCAGGACCCAAATTAGTCCAGATGCAACCACTTTCCAAGTCTCTCCGACCTTCACAAAAAAAGTTATTCAAGAATATCTCTTTCTCCTATGTGCTTTCATCCCTAACCCTAACCCTAACCCTTCCGAAAGTCGGAGAAGCTCAAGGATGGTACCGATCGATGCGCGCTACCCCATTTAGTGGGGGTAGAGCCTACTTGCAAGTCTCTCCGACCTTCACAAAAAAAGTTATTCAAGAATATCTCTTTCTCCTATGTGCTTTCATCCCTAACCCTAACCCTAACCCTTCCGAAAGTCGGAGAAGCTCAAGGATGGTACCGATCGATGCGCGCTACCCCATTTAGTGGGGGTAGAGCCTACTTGCAAGTCTCTCCGACCTTCACAAAAAAAGTTATTCAAGAATATCTCTTTCTCCTATGTGCTTTCATCCCTAACCCTAACCCTAACCCTTCCGAAAGTCGGAGAAGCTCAAGGATGGTACCGATCGATGCGCGCTACCCCATTTAGTGGGGGTAGAGCCTACTTGCAAGTCTCTCCGACCTTCACAAAAAAAGTTATTCAAGAATATCTCTTTCTCCTATGTGCTTTCATCCCTAACCCTAACCCTAACCCTTCCGAAAGTCGGAGAAGCTCAAGGATGGTACCGATCGATGCGCGCTACCCCATTTAGTGGGGGTAGAGCCTACTTGCAAGTCTCTCCGACCTTCACAAAAAAAGTTATTCAAGAATATCTCCTCAGATTTGGGGGAATTTCGTCGGTCGACCTCTTCCGAAGGTCGTACAAGCTCGGGGATGGTACCAATCGATCCGCAGGACCCAAATTAGTCCAGATGCAACCACTTTCCAAGTCTCTCCGACCTTCACAAAAAAAGTTATTCAAGAATATCTCTTTCTCCTATGTGCTTTCATCCCTAACCCTAACCCTAACCCTTCCGAAAGTCGGAGAAGCTCAAGGATGGTACCGATCGATGCGCGCTACCCCATTTAGTGGGGGTAGAGCCTACTTGCAAGTCTCTCCGACCTTCACAAAAAAAGTTATTCAAGAATATCTCCTCAGATTTGGGGGAATTTCGTCGGTCGACCTCTTCCGAAGGTCGTACAAGCTCGGGGATGGTACCAATCGATCCGCAGGACCCAAATTAGTCCAGATGCAACCACTTTCCAAGTCTCTCCGACCTTCACAAAAAAAGTTATTCAAGAATATCTCTTTCTCCTATGTGCTTTCATCCCTAACCCTAACCCTAACCCTTCCAAAAGTCGGAGAAGCTCAAGGATGGTACCGATCGATGCGCGCTACCCCATTTAGTGGGGGTAGAGCCTACTTGCAAGTCTCTCCGACCTTCACAAAAAAAGTTATTCAAGAATATCTCTTTCTCCTATGTGCTTTCATCCCTAACCCTAACCCTAACCCTTCCGAAAGTCGGAGAAGCTCAAGGATGGTACCGATCGATGCGCGCTACCCCATTTAGTGGGGGTAGAGCCTACTTGCAAGTCTCTCCGACCTTCACAAAAAAAGTTATTCAAGAATATCTCTTTCTCCTATGTGCTTTCATCCCTAACCCTAACCCTAACCCTTCCGAAAGTCGGAGAAGCTCAAGGATGGTACCGATCGATGCGCGCTACCCCATTTAGTGGGGGTAGAGCCTACTTGCAAGTCTCTCCGACCTTCACAAAAAAAGTTATTCAAGAAAATCTCCTCAGATTTGGGGGAATTTCGTCGGTCGACCTCTTCCGAAGGTCGTACAAGCTCGGGGATGGTACCAATCGATCCGCAGGACCCAAATTAGTCCAAATGCAACCACTTTCCAAGTCTCTCCGACCTTCACAAAAAAAGTTATTCAAGAATATCTCTTTCTCCTATGTGCTTTCATCCCTAACCCTAACCCTAACCCTTCCGAAAGTCGGAGAAGCTCAAGGATGGTACCGATCGATGCGCGCTACCCCATTTAGTGGGGGTAGAGCCTACTTGCAAGTCTCTCCGACCTTCACAAAAAAAGTTATTCAAGAATATCTCCTCAGATTTGGGGGAATTTCGTCGGTCGACCTCTTCCGAAGGTCGTACAAGCTCGGGGATGGTACCAATCGATCCGCAGGACCCAAATTAGTCCAGATGCAACCACTTTCCAAGTCTCTCCGACCTTCACAAAAAAAGTTATTCAAGAATATCTCTTTCTCCTATGTGCTTTCATCCCTAACCCTAACCCTAACCCTTCCGAAAGTCGGAGAAGCTCAAGGATGGTACCGATCGATGCGCGCTACCCCATTTAGTGGGGGTAGAGCCTACTTGCAAGTCTCTCCGACCTTCACAAAAAAAGTTATTCAAGAATATCTCTTTCTCCTATGTGCTTTCATCCCTAACCCTAACCCTAACCCTTCCGAAAGTCGGAGAAGCTCAAAGATGGTACCGATCGATGCGCGCTACCCCATTTAGTGGGGGTAGAGCCTACTTGCAAGTCTCTCCGACCTTCACAAAAAAAGTTATTCAAGAATATCTCTTTCTCCTATGTGCTTTCATCCCTAACCCTAACCCTAACCCTTCCGAAAGTCGGAGAAGCTCAAGGATGGTACCGATCGATGCGCGCTACCCCATTTAGTGGGGGTAGAGCCTACTTGCAAGTCTCTCCGACCTTTACAAAAAAAGTTATTCAAGAAAATCTCCTCAGATTTGGGGGAATTTCGTCGGTCGACCTCTTCCGAAGGTCGTACAAGCTCGGGGATGGTACCAATCGATCCGCAGGACCCAAATTAGTCCAAATGCAACCACTTTCAAAGTCTCTCCGACCTTCACAAAAAAAGTTATTCAAGAATATCTCTTTCTCCTATGTGCTTTCATCCCTAACCCTAACCCTAACCCTTCCGAAAGTCGGAGAAGCTCAAGGATGGTACCGATCGATGCGCGCTACCCCATTTAGTGGGGGTAGAGCCTACTTGCAAGTCTCTCCGACCTTCACAAAAAAAGTTATTCAAGAATATCTCTTTCTGCTATGTGCTTTCATCCCTAACCCTAACCCTAACCCTTCCGAAAGTCGGAGAAGCTCAAGGATGGTACCGATCGATGTGCGCTACCCCATTTAGTGGGGGTAGAGCCTACTTGCAAGTCTCTCCGACCTTCACAAAAAAAGTTATTCAAGAATATCTCTTTCTCCTATGTGCTTTCATCCCTAACCCTAACCCTAACCCTTCCGAAAGTCGGAGAAGCTCAAGGATGGTACCGATCGATGCGCGCTACCCCATTTAGTGGGGGTAGAGCCTACTTGCAAGTCTCTCCGACCTTCACAAAAAAAGTTATTCAAGAATATCTCCTCAGATTTGGGGGAATTTCGTCGGTCGACCTCTTCCGAAGGTCGTACAAGCTCGGGGATGGTACCAATCGATCCGCAGGACCCAAATTAGTCCAGATGCAACCACTTTCCAAGTCTCTCCGACCTTCACAAAAAAAGTTATTCAAGAATATCTCTTTCTCCTATGTGCTTTCATCCCTAACCCTAACCCTAACCCTTCCGAAAGTCGGAGAAGCTCAAGGATGGTACCGATCGATGCGCGCTACCCCATTTAGTGGGGGTAGAGCCTACTTGCAAGTCTCTCCGACCTTTACAAAAAAAGTTATTCAAGAATATCTCTTTCTCCTATGTGCTTTCATCCCTAACCCTAACCCTAACCCTTCCGAAAGTCGGAGAAGCTCAAGAATGGGACCGATCGATGCGCGCTACCCCATTTAGTGGGGGTAGAGCCTACTTGCAAGTCTCTCCGACCTTCACAAAAAAAGTTATTCAAGAATATCTCCTCAGATTTGGGGGAATTTCGTCGGTCGACCTCTTCCGAAGGTCGTACAAGCTCGGGGATGGTACCAATCGATCCGCAGGACCCAAATTAGTCCAGATGCAACCACTTTCCAAGTCTCTCCGACCTTCACAAAAAAAGTTATTCAAGAATATCTCTTTCTCCTATGTGCTTTCATCCCTAACCCTAACCCTAACCCTTCCGAAAGTCGGAGAAGCTCAAGGATGGTACCGATCGATGCGCGCTACCCCATTTAGTGGGGGTAGAGCCTACTTGCAAGTCTCTCCGACCTTCACAAAAAAAGTTATTCAAGAATATCTCCTCAGATTTGGGGGAATTTCGTCGGTCGACCTCTTCCGAAGGTCGTACAAGCTCGGGGATGGTACCAATCGATCCGCAGGACCCAAATTAGTCCAGATGCAACCACTTTCCAAGTCTCTCCGACCTTCACAAAAAAAGTTATTCAAGAATATCTCTTTCTCCTATGTGCTTTCATCCCTAACCCTAACCCTAACCCTTCCGAAAGTCGGAGAAGCTCAAGGATGGTACCGATCGATGCGCGCTACCCCATTTAGTGGGGGTAGAGCCTACTTGCAAGTCTCTCCGACCTTCACAAAAAAAGTTATTCAAGAATATCTCTTTCTCCTATGTGCTTTCATCCCTAACCCTAACCCTAACCCTTCCGAAAGTCGGAGAAGCTCAAGGATGGTACCGATCGATGCGCGCTACCCCATTTAGTGGGGGTAGAGCCTACTTGCAAGTCTCTCCGACCTTCACAAAAAAAGTTATTCAAGAATATCTCCTCAGATTTGGGGGAATTTCGTCGGTCGACCTCTTCCGAAGGTCGTACAAGCTCGGGGATGGTACCAATCGATCCGCAGGACCCAAATTAGTCCAGATGCAACCACTTTCCAAGTCTCTCCGACCTTCACAAAAAAAGTTATTCAAGAATATCTCTTTCTCCTATGTGCTTTCATCCCTAACCCTAACCCTAACCCTTCCGAAAGTCGGAGAAGCTCAAGGATGGTACCGATCGATGCGCGCTACCCCATTTAGTGGGGGTAGAGCCTACTTGCAAGTCTCTCCGACCTTCACAAAAAAAGTTATTCAAGAATATCTCCTCAGATTTGGGGGAATTTCGTCGGTCGACCTCTTCCGAAGGTCGTACAAGCTCGGGGATGGTACCAATCGATCCGCAGGACCCAAATTAGTCCAGATGCAACCACTTTCCAAGTCTCTCCGACCTTCACAAAAAAAGTTATTCAAGAATATCTCTTTCTCCTATGTGCTTTCATCCCTAACCCTAACCCTAACCCTTCCGAAAGTCGGAGAAGCTCAAGGATGGTACCGATCGATGCGCGCTACCCCATTTAGTGGGGGTAGAGCCTACTTGCAAGTCTCTCCGACCTTCACAAAAAAAGTTATTCAAGAATATCTCTTTCTCCTATGTGCTTTCATCCCTAACCCTAACCCTAACCCTTCCGAAAGTCGGAGAAGCTCAAGGATGGTACCGATCGATGCGCGCTACCCCATTTAGTGGGGGTAGAGCCTACTTGCAAGTCTCTCCGACCTTCACAAAAAAAGTTATTCAAGAATATCTCTTTCTCCTATGTGCTTTCATCCCTAACCCTAACCCTAACCCTTCCGAAAGTCGGAGAAGCTCAAAGATGGTACCGATCGATGCGCGCTACCCCATTTAGTGGGGGTAGAGCCTACTTGCAAGTCTCTCCGACCTTCACAAAAAAAGTTATTCAAGAATATCTCTTTCTCCTATGTGCTTTCATCCCTAACCCTAACCCTAACCCTTCCGAAAGTCGGAGAAGCTCAAAGATGGTACCGATCGATGCGCGCTACCCCATTTAGTGGGGGTAGAGCCTACTTGCAAGTCTCTCCGACCTTCACAAAAAAAGTTATTCAAGAATATCTCCTCAGATTTGGGGGAATTTCGTCGGTCGACCTCTTCCGAAGGTCGTACAAGCTCGGGGATGGTACCAATCGATCCGCAGGACCCAAATTAGTCCAGATGCAACCACTTTCCAAGTCTCTCCGACCTTCACAAAAAAAGTTATTCAAGAATATCTCTTTCTCCTATGTGCTTTCATCCCTAACCCTAACCCTAACCCTTCCGAAAGTCGGAGAAGCTCAAGGATGGTACCGATCGATGCGCGCTACCCCATTTAGTGGGGGTAGAGCCTACTTGCAAGTCTCTCCGACCTTCACAAAAAAAGTTATTCAAGAATATCTCCTCAGATTTGGGGGAATTTCGTCGGTCGACCTCTTCCGAAGGTCGTACAAGCTCGGGGATGGTACCAATCGATCCGCAGGACCCAAATTAGTCCAGATGCAACCACTTTCCAAGTCTCTCCGACCTTCACAAAAAAAGTTATTCAAGAATATCTCTTTCTCCTATGTGCTTTCATCCCTAACCCTAACCCTAACCCTTCCGAAAGTCGGAGAAGCTCAAGGATGGTACCGATCGATGCGCGCTACCCCATTTAGTGGGGGTAAAGCCTACTTGCAAGTCTCTCCGACCTTCACAAAAAAAGTTATTCAAGAATATCTCTTTCTCCTATGTGCTTTCATCCCTAACCCTAACCCTAACCCTTCCGAAAGTCGGAGAAGCTCAAGGATGGTACCGATCGATGCGCGCTACCCCATTTAGTGGGGGTAGAGCCTACTTGCAAGTCTCTCCGACCTTCACAAAAAAAGTTATTCAAGAAAATCTCCTCAGATTTGGGGGAATTTCGTCGGTCGACCTCTTCCGAAGGTCGTACAAGCTCGGGGATGGTACCAATCGATCTGCAGGACCCAAATTAGTCCAAATGCAACCACTTTCCAAGTCTCTCCGACCTTCACAAAAAAAGTTATTCAAGAATATCTCTTTCTCCTATGTGCTTTCATCCCTAACCCTAACCCTAACCCTTCCGAAAGTCGGAGAAGCTCAAGGATGGTACCGATCGATGCGCGCTACCCCATTTAGTGGGGGTAGAGCCTACTTGCAAGTCTCTCCGACCTTCACAAAAAAAGTTATTCAAGAATATCTCTTTCTGCTATGTGCTTTCATCCCTAACCCTAACCCTTCCGAAAGTCGGAGAAGCTCAAGGATGGTACCGATCGATGTGCGCTACCCCATTTAGTGGGGGTAGAGCCTACTTGCAAGTCTCTCCGACCTTCACAAAAAAAGTTATTCAAGAATATCTCTTTCTCCTATGTGCTTTCATCCCTAACCCTAACCCTTCCGAAAGTCGGAGAAGCTCAAGGATGGTACCGATCGATGCGCGCTACCCCATTTAGTGGGGGTAGAGCCTACTTGCAAGTCTCTCCGACCTTCACAAAAAAAGTTATTCAAGAATATCTCCTCAGATTTGGGGGAATTTCGTCGGTCGACCTCTTCCGAAGGTCGTACAAGCTCGGGGATGGTACCAATCGATCCGCAGGACCCAAATTAGTCCAGATGCAACCACTTTCCAAGTCTCTCCGACCTTCACAAAAAAAGTTATTCAAGAATATCTCTTTCTCCTATGTGCTTTCATCCCTAACCCTAACCCTAACCCTTCCGAAAGTCGGAGAAGCTCAAGGATGGTACCGATCGATGCGCGCTACCCCATTTAGTGGGGGTAGAGCCTACTTGCAAGTCTCTCCGACCTTCACAAAAAAAGTTATTCAAGAATATCTCCTCAGATTTGGGGGAATTTCGTCGGTCGACCTCTTCCGAAGGTCGTACAAGCTCGGGGATGGTACCAATCGATCCGCAGGACCCAAATTAGTCCAGATGCAACCACTTTCCAAGTCTCTCCGACCTTCACAAAAAAAGTTATTCAAGAATATCTCTTTCTCCTATGTGCTTTCATCCCTAACCCTAACCCTAACCCTTCCGAAAGTCGGAGAAGCTCAAGGATGGTACCGATCGATGCGCGCTACCCCATTTAGTGGGGGTAAAGCCTACTTGCAAGTCTCTCCGACCTTCACAAAAAAAGTTATTCAAGAATATCTCTTTCTCCTATGTGCTTTCATCCCTAACCCTAACCCTAACCCTTCCGAAAGTCGGAGAAGCTCAAGGATGGTACCGATCGATGCGCGCTACCCCATTTAGTGGGGGTAGAGCCTACTTGCAAGTCTCTCCGACCTTCACAAAAAAAGTTATTCAAGAAAATCTCCTCAGATTTGGGGGAATTTCGTCGGTCGACCTCTTTCGAAGGTCGTACAAGCTCGGGGATGGTACCAATCGATCCGCAGGACCCAAATTAGTCCAGATGCAACCACTTTCCAAGTCTCTCCGACCTTCACAAAAAAAGTTATTCAAGAATATCTCTTTCTCCTATGTGCTTTCATCCCTAACCCTAACCCTTCCGAAAGTCGGAAAAGCTCAAGGATGGTACCAATCGATGCGCACTACCCCATTTAGTGGGGGTAGAGCCTACTTGCAAGTCTCTCCGACCTTCACAAAAAAAGTTATTCAAGAATATCTCCTCAGATTTGGGGGAATTCTGTCGGTCGACCTCTTCCGAAGGTCGTACAAGCTCGGGGATGGTACCAATCGATCCGCAGGACCCAAATTAGTCCAGATGCAACCACTTTCCAAGTCTCTCCGACCTTCACAAAAAAAGTTATTCAAGAATATCTCTTTCTCCTATGTGCTTTCATCCCTAACCCTAACCCTAACCCTTCCGAAAGTCGGAGAAGCTCAAGGATGGTACCGATCGATGCGCGCTACCCCATTTAGTGGGGGTAGAGCCTACTTGCAAGTCTCTCCGACCTTCACAAAAAAAGTTATTCAAGAATATCTCCTCAGATTTGGGGGAATTTCGTCGGTCGACCTCTTCCGAAGGTCGTACAAGCTCGGGGATGGTACCAATCGATCCGCAGGACCCAAATTAGTCCAGATGCAACCACTTTCCAAGTCTCTCCGACCTTCACAAAAAAAGTTATTCAAGAATATCTCTTTCTCCTATGTGCTTTCATCCCTAACCCTAACCCTAACCCTTTCGAAAGTCGGAGAAGCTCAAGGATGGTACTGATCGATGCGCGCTACCCCATTTAGTGGGGGTAGAGCCTACTTGCAAGTCTCTCCGACCTTCACAAAAAAAGTTATTCAAGAATATCTCTTTCTCCTATGTGCTTTCATCCCTAACCCTAACCCTAACCCTTCCGAAAGTCGGAGAAGCTCAAGGATGGTACCGATCGATGCGCGTTACCCCATTTAGTGGGGGTAGAGCCTACTTGCAAGTCTCTCCGACCTTCACAAAAAAAGTTATTCAAGAATATCTCTTTCTCCTATGTGCTTTCATCCCTAACCCTAACCCTAACCCTTCCGAAAGTCGGAGAAGCTCAAGGATGGTATCGATCGATGCGCGCTACCCCATTTAGTGGGGGTAGAGCCTACTTGCAAGTCTCTCCGACCTTCACAAAAAAAGTTATTCAAGAATATCTCTTTCTCCTATGTGCTTTCAACCCTAACCCTAACCCTAACTTTTCCGAAAGTCGGAGAAGCTCAAGGATGGTACCGATCGATGCGCGCTACCCCATTTAGTGGGGGTAGAGCCTACTTGCAAGTCTCTCCGACCTTCACAAAAAAAGTTATTCAAGAATATCTCCTCAGATTTGGGGGAATTTCGTCGGTCGACCTCTTCCCAAGGTCGTACAAGCTCGGGGATGGTACCAATCGATCCGCAGGACCCAAATTAGTCCAGATGCAACCACTTTCCAAGTCTCTCCGACCTTCACAAAAAAAGTTATTCAAGAATATCTCTTTCTCCTATGTGCTTTCATCCCTAACCCTAACCCTAACCCTTCTGAAAGTCGGAGAAGCTCAAGGATGGTACCGATCGATGCGCGCTACCCCATTTAGTGGGGGTAGAGCCTACTTGCAAGTCTCTTCGACCTTCACAAAAAAAGTTATTCAAGAATATCTCTTTCTCCTATGTGCTTTCATCCCTAACCCTAACCCTAACCCTTCCGAAAGTCGGAGAAGCTCAAGGATGGTACCGATCGATGCGCGCTACCCCATTTAGTGGGGGTAGAGCCTACTTGCAAGTCTCTCCGACCTTCACAAAAAAAGTTATTCAAGAATATCTCCTCAGATTTGGGGGAATTTCGTCGGTCGACCTCTTCCGAAGGTCGTACAAGCTCGGGGATGGTACCAATCGATCCGCAGGACCCAAATTAGTCCAGATGCAACCACTTTCCAAGTCTCTCCGACCTTCACAAAAAAAGTTATTCAAGAATATCTCTTTCTCCTATGTGCTTTCATCCCTAACCCTAACCCTAACCCTTCTGAAAGTCGGAGAAGCTCAAAAATGGTACCGATCGATGCGCGCTACCCCATTTAGTGGGGGTAGAGCCTACTTGCAAGTCTCTCCGACCTTCACAAAAAAAGTTATTCAAGAATATCTCTTTCTCCTATGTGCTTTCATCCCTAACCCTAACCCTAACCCTTCCGAAAGTCGGAGAAGCTCAAAGATGGTACCGATCGATGCGCGCTACCCCATTTAGTGGGGGTAGAGCCTACTTGCAAGTCTCTCCGACCTTCACAAAAAAAGTTATTCAAGAATATCTCCTCAGATTTGGGGGAATTTCGTCGGTCGACCTCTTCCGAAGGTCGTACAAGCTCGGGGATGGTACCAATCGATCCGCAGGACCCAAATTAGTCCAGATGCAACCACTTTCCAAGTCTCTCCGACCTTCACAAAAAAAGTTATTCAAGAATATCTCTTTCTCCTATGTGCTTTCATCCCTAACCCTAACCCTAACCCTTCCGAAAGTCGGAGAAGCTCAAGGATGGTACCGATCGATGCGCGCTACCCCATTTAGTGGGGGTAGAGCCTACTTGCAAGTCTCTCCGACCTTCACAAAAAAAGTTATTCAAGAATATCTCCTCAGATTTGGGGGAATTTCGTCGGTCGACCTCTTCCGAAGGTCGTACAAGCTCGGGGATGGTACCAATCGATCCGCAGGACCCAAATTAGTCCAGATGCAACCACTTTCCAAGTCTCTCCGACCTTCACAAAAAAAGTTATTCAAGAATATCTCTTTCTCCTATGTGCTTTCATCCCTAACCCTAACCCTAACCCTTCCGAAAGTCGGAGAAGCTCAAGGATGGTACCGATCGATGCGCGCTACCCCATTTAGTGGGGGTAGAGCCTACTTGCAAGTCTCTCCGACCTTCACAAAAAAAGTTATTCAAGAATATCTCCTCAGATTTGGGGGAATTTCGTCGGTCGACCTCTTCCGAAGGTCGTACAAGCTCGGGGATGGTACCAATCGATCCGCAGGACCCAAATTAGTCCAGATGCAACCACTTTCCAAGTCTCTCCGACCTTCACAAAAAAAGTTATTCAAGAATATCTCTTTCTCCTATGTGCTTTCATCCCTAACCCTAACCCTAACCCTTCCGAAAGTCGGAGAAGCTCAAGGATGGTACCGATCGATGCGCGCTACCCCATTTAGTGGGGGTAAAGCCTACTTGCAAGTCTCTCCGACCTTCACAAAAAAAGTTATTCAAGAATATCTCTTTCTCCTATGTGCTTTCATCCCTAACCCTAACCCTAACCCTTCCGAAAGTCGGAGAAGCTCAAGGATGGTACCGATCGATGCGCGCTACCCCATTTAGTGGGGGTAGAGCCTACTTGCAAGTCTCTCCGACCTTCACAAAAAAAGTTATTCAAGAAAATCTCCTCAGATTTGGGGGAATTTCGTCGGTCGACCTCTTCCGAAGGTCGTACAAGCTCGGGGATGGTACCAATCGATCCGCAGGACCCAAATTAGTCCAAATGCAACCACTTTCCAAGTCTCTCCGACCTTCACAAAAAACGTTATTCAAGAATATCTCTTTCTCCTATGTGCTTTCATCCCTAACCCTAACCCTAACCCTTCCGAAAGTCGGAGAAGCTCAAGGATGGTACCGATCGATGCGCGCTACCCCATTTAGTGGGGGTAGAGCCTACTTGCAAGTCTCTCCGACCTTCACAAAAAAAGTTATTCAAGAATATCTCTTTCTGCTATGTGCTTTCATCCCTAACCCTAACCCTAACCCTTCCGAAAGTCGGAGAAGCTCAAGGATGGTACCGATCGATGTGCGCTACCCCATTTAGTGGGGGTAGAGCCTACTTGCAAGTCTCTCCGACCTTCACAAAAAAAGTTATTCAAGAATATCTCTTTCTCCTATGTGCTTTCATCCCTAACCCTAACCCTTCCGAAAGTCGGAGAAGCTCAAGGATGGTACCGATCGATGCGCGCTACCCCATTTAGTGGGGGTAGAGCCTACTTGCAAGTCTCTCCGACCTTCACAAAAAAAGTTATTCAAGAATATCTCCTCAGATTTGGGGGAATTTCGTCGGTCGACCTCTTCCGAAGGTCGTACAAGCTCGGGGATGGTACCAATCGATCCGCAGGACCCAAATTAGTCCAGATGCAACCACTTTCCAAGTCTCTCCGACCTTCACAAAAAAAGTTATTCAAGAATATCTCTTTCTCCTATGTGCTTTCATCCCTAACCCTAACCCTTCCGAAAGTCGGAAAAGCTCAAGGATGGTACCAATCGATGCGCACTACCCCATTTAGTGGGGGTAGAGCCTACTTGCAAGTCTCTCCGACCTTCACAAAAAAAGTTATTCAAGAATATCTCCTCAGATTTGGGGGAATTCTGTCGGTCGACCTCTTCCGAAGGTCGTACAAGCTCGGGGATGGTACCAATCGATCCGCAGGACCCAAATTAGTCCAGATGCAACCACTTTCCAAGTCTCTCCGACCTTCACAAAAAAGGTTATTCAAGAATATCTCTTTCTCCTATGTGCTTTCATCCCTAACCCTAACCCTAACCCTTCCGAAAGTCGGAGAAGCTCAAGGATGGTACCGATCGATGCGCGCTACCCCATTTAGTGGGGGTAGAGCCTACTTGCAAGTCTCTCCGACCTTCACAAAAAAAGTTATTCAAGAATATCTCCTCAGATTTGGGGGAATTTCGTCGGTCGACCTCTTCCGAAGGTCGTACAAGCTCGGGGATGGTACCAATCGATCTGCAGGACCCAAATTAGTCCAGATGCAACCACTTTCCAAGTCTCTCCGACCTTCACAAAAAAAGTTATTCAAGAATATCTCTTTCTCCTATGTGCTTTCATCCCTAACCCTAACCCTAACCCTTTCGAAAGTCGGAGAAGCTCAAGGATGGTACTGATCGATGCGCGCTACCCCATTTAGTGGGGGTAGAGCCTACTTGCAAGTCTCTCCGACCTTCACAAAAAAAGTTATTCAAGAAAATCTCCTCAGATTTGGGGGAATTTCGTCGGTCGACCTCTTTCGAAGGTCGTACAAGCTCGGGGATGGTACCAATCGATCCGCAGGACCCAAATTAGTCCAGATGCAACCACTTTCCAAGTCTCTCCGACCTTCACAAAAAAAGTTATTCAAGAATATCTCTTTCTCCTATGTGCTTTCATCCCTAACCCTAACCCTTCCGAAAGTCGGAAAAGCTCAAGGATGGTACCAATCGATGCGCACTACCCCATTTAGTGGGGGTAGAGCCTACTTGCAAGTCTCTCCGACCTTCACAAAAAAAGTTATTCAAGAATATCTCCTCAGATTTGGGGGAATTCTGTCGGTCGACCTCTTCCGAAGGTCGTACAAGCTCGGGGATGGTACCAATCGATCCGCAGGACCCAAATTAGTCCAGATGCAACCACTTTCCAAGTCTCTCCGACCTTCACAAAAAAGGTTATTCAAGAATATCTCTTTCTCCTATGTGCTTTCATCCCTAACCCTAACCCTAACCCTTCCGAAAGTCGGAGAAGCTCAAGGATGGTACCGATCGATGCGCGCTACCCCATTTAGTGGGGGTAGAGCCTACTTGCAAGTCTCTCCGACCTTCACAAAAAAAGTTATTCAAGAATATCTCTTTCTGCTATGTGCTTTCATCCCTAACCCTAACCCTAACCCTTCCGAAAGTCGGAAAAGCTCAAGGATGGTACCGATCGATGCGCGCTACCCCATTTAGTGGGGGTAGAGCCTACTTGCAAGTCTCTCCGACCTTCACAAAAAAAGTTATTCAAGAAAATCTCCTCAGATTTGGGGGAATTTCGTCGGTCGACCTCTTTCGAAGGTCGTACAAGCTCGGGGATGGTACCAATCGATCCGCAGGACCCAAATTAGTCCAGATGCAACCACTTTCCAAGTCTCTCCGACCTTCACAAAAAAAGTTATTCAAGAATATCTCTTTCTCCTATGTGCTTTCATCCCTAACCCTAACCCTTCCGAAAGTCGGAAAAGCTCAAGGATGGTACCAATCGATGCGCACTACCCCATTTAGTGGGGGTAGAGCCTACTTGCAAGTCTCTCCGACCTTCACAAAAAAAGTTATTCAAGAATATCTCCTCAGATTTGGGGGAATTCTGTCGGTCGACCTCTTCCGAAGGTCGTACAAGCTCGGGGATGGTACCAATCGATCCGCAGGACCCAAATTAGTCCAGATGCAACCACTTTCCAAGTCTCTCCGACCTTCACAAAAAAGGTTATTCAAGAATATCTCTTTCTCCTATGTGCTTTCATCCCTAACCCTAACCCTAACCCTTCCGAAAGTCGGAGAAGCTCAAGGATGGTACCGATCGATGCGCGCTACCCCATTTAGTGGGGGTAGAGCCTACTTGCAAGTCTCTCCGACCTTCACAAAAAAAGTTATTCAAGAATATCTCTTTCTCCTATGTGCTTTCATCCCTAACCCTAACCCTAACCCTTCCGAAAGTCGGAGAAGCTCAAGGATGGTACCGATCGATGCGCGTTACCCCATTTAGTGGGGGTAGAGCCTACTTGCAAGTCTCTCCGACCTTCACAAAAAAAGTTATTCAAGAATATCTCTTTCTCCTATGTGCTTTCATCCCTAACCCTAACCCTAACCCTTCCGAAAGTCGGAGAAGCTCAAGGATGGTATCGATCGATGCGCGCTACCCCATTTAGTGGGGGTAGAGCCTACTTGCAAGTCTCTCCGACCTTCACAAAAAAAGTTATTCAAGAATATCTCTTTCTCCTATGTGCTTTCAACCCTAACCCTAACCCTAACTTTTCCGAAAGTCGGAGAAGCTCAAGGATGGTACCGATCGATGCGCGCTACCCCATTTAGTGGGGGTAGAGCCTACTTGCAAGTCTCTCCGACCTTCACAAAAAAAGTTATTCAAGAATATCTCCTCAGATTTGGGGGAATTTCGTCGGTCGACCTCTTCCCAAGGTCGTACAAGCTCGGGGATGGTACCAATCGATCCGCAGGACCCAAATTAGTCCAGATGCAACCACTTTCCAAGTCTCTCCGACCTTCACAAAAAAAGTTATTCAAGAATATCTCTTTCTCCTATGTGCTTTCATCCCTAACCCTAACCCTAACCCTTCTGAAAGTCGGAGAAGCTCAAGGATGGTACCGATCGATGCGCGCTACCCCATTTAGTGGGGGTAGAGCCTACTTGCAAGTCTCTTCGACCTTCACAAAAAAAGTTATTCAAGAATATCTCTTTCTCCTATGTGCTTTCATCCCTAACCCTAACCCTAACCCTTCCGAAAGTCGGAGAAGCTCAAGGATGGTACCGATCGATGCGCGCTACCCCATTTAGTGGGGGTAGAGCCTACTTGCAAGTCTCTCCGACCTTCACAAAAAAAGTTATTCAAGAATATCTCCTCAGATTTGGGGGAATTTCGTCGGTCGACCTCTTCCGAAGGTCGTACAAGCTCGGGGATGGTACCAATCGATCCGCAGGACCCAAATTAGTCCAGATGCAACCACTTTCCAAGTCTCTCCGACCTTCACAAAAAAAGTTATTCAAGAATATCTCTTTCTCCTATGTGCTTTCATCCCTAACCCTAACCCTAACCCTTCTGAAAGTCGGAGAAGCTCAAAAATGGTACCGATCGATGCGCGCTACCCCATTTAGTGGGGGTAGAGCCTACTTGCAAGTCTCTCCGACCTTCACAAAAAAAGTTATTCAAGAATATCTCTTTCTCCTATGTGCTTTCATCCCTAACCCTAACCCTAACCCTTCCGAAAGTTGGAGAAGCTCAAGGATGGTACTGATCGATGCGCGCTACCCCATTTAGTGGGGGTAGAGCCTACTTGCAAGTCTCTCCGACCTTCACAAAAAAAGTTATTCAAGAATATCTCCTCAGATTTGGGGGAATTTCGTCGGTCGACCTCTTCCGAAGGTCGTACAAGCTCGGGGATGGTACCAATCGATCTGCAGGACCCAAATTAGTCCAGATGCAACCACTTTCCAAGTCTCTCCGACCTTCACAAAAAAAGTTATTCAAGAATATCTCTTTCTCCTATGTGCTTTCATCCCTAACCCTAACCCTAACCCTTCCGAAAGTCGGAGAAGCTCAAGGATGGTACCGATCGATGCGCGCTACCCCATTTAGTGGGGGTAGAGCCTACTTGCAAGTCTCTCCGACCTTCACAAAAAAAGTTATTCAAGAAAATCTCCTCAGATTTGGGGGAATTTCGTCGGTCGACCTCTTTCGAAGGTCGTACAAGCTCGGGGATGGTACCAATCGATCCGCAGGACCCAAATTAGTCCAGATGCAACCACTTTCCAAGTCTCTCCGACCTTCACAAAAAAAGTTATTCAAGAATATCTCTTTCTCCTATGTGCTTTCATCCCTAACCCTAACCCTAACCCTTCCGAAAGTCGGAGAAGCTCAAGGATGGTACCGATCGATGCGCGCTACCCCATTTAGTGGGGGTAGAGCCTACTTGCAAGTCTCTCCGACCTTCACAAAAAAAGTTATTCAAGAAAATCTCCTCAGATTTGGGGGAATTTCGTCGGTCGACCTCTTCCGAAGGTCGTACAAGCTCGGGGATGGTACCAATCGATCCGCAGGACCCAAATTAGTCCAAATGCAACCACTTTCCAAGTCTCTCCGACCTTCACAAAAAAAGTTATTCAAGAATATCTCTTTCTCCTATGTGCTTTCATCCCTAACCCTAACCCTAACCCTTTCGAAAGTCGGAGAAGCTCAAGGATGGTACTGATCGATGCGCGCTACCCCATTTAGTGGGGGTAGAGCCTACTTGCAAGTCTCTCCGACCTTCACAAAAAAAGTTATTCAAGAATATCTCTTTCTCCTATGTGCTTTCATCCCTAACCCTAACCCTAACCCTTCCGAAAGTCGGAGAAGCTCAAGGATGGTACCGATCGATGCGCGTTACCCCATTTAGTGGGGGTAGAGCCTACTTGCAAGTCTCTCCGACCTTCACAAAAAAAGTTATTCAAGAATATCTCTTTCTCCTATGTGCTTTCATCCCTAACCCTAACCCTAACCCTTCCGAAAGTCGGAGAAGCTCAAGGATGGTATCGATCGATGCGCGCTACCCCATTTAGTGGGGGTAGAGCCTACTTGCAAGTCTCTCCGACCTTCACAAAAAAAGTTATTCAAGAATATCTCTTTCTCCTATGTGCTTTCAACCCTAACCCTAACCCTAACCCTTCCGAAAGTCGGAGAAGCTCAAGGATGGTACCGATCGATGCGCGCTACCCCATTTAGTGGGGGTAGAGCCTACTTGCAAGTCTCTCCGACCTTCACAAAAAAAGTTATTCAAGAATATCTCCTCAGATTTGGGGGAATTTCGTCGGTCGACCTCTTCCCAAGGTCGTACAAGCTCGGGGATGGTACCAATCGATCCGCAGGACCCAAATTAGTCCAGATGCAACCACTTTCCAAGTCTCTCCGACCTTCACAAAAAAAGTTATTCAAGAATATCTCTTTCTCCTATGTGCTTTCATCCCTAACCCTAACCCTAACCCTTCTGAAAGTCGGAGAAGCTCAAGGATGGTACCGATCGATGCGCGCTACCCCATTTAGTGGGGGTAGAGCCTACTTGCAAGTCTCTTCGACCTTCACAAAAAAAGTTATTCAAGAATATCTCTTTCTCCTATGTGCTTTCATCCCTAACCCTAACCCTAACCCTTCCGAAAGTCGGAGAAGCTCAAGGATGGTACCGATCGATGCGCGCTACCCCATTTAGTGGGGGTAGAGCCTACTTGCAAGTCTCTCCGACCTTCACAAAAAAAGTTATTCAAGAATATCTCCTCAGATTTGGGGGAATTTCGTCGGTCGACCTCTTCCGAAGGTCGTACAAGCTCGGGGATGGTACCAATCGATCTGCAGGACCCAAATTAGTCCAGATGCAACCACTTTCCAAGTCTCTCCGACCTTCACAAAAAAAGTTATTCAAGAATATCTCTTTCTCCTATGTGCTTTCATCCCTAACCCTAACCCTAACCCTTCTGAAAGTCGGAGAAGCTCAAAGATGGTACCGATCGATGCGCGCTACCCCATTTAGTGGGGGTAGAGCCTACTTGCAAGTCTCTCCGACCTTCACAAAAAAAGTTATTCAAGAATATCTCTTTCTCCTATGTGCTTTCATCCCTAACCCTAACCCTAACCCTTCCGAAAGTTGGAGAAGCTCAAGGATGGTACTGATCGATGCGCGCTACCCCATTTAGTGGGGGTAGAGCCTACTTGCAAGTCTCTCCGACCTTCACAAAAAAAGTTATTCAAGAATATCTCCTCAGATTTGGGGGAATTTCGTCGGTCGACCTCTTCCGAAGGTCGTACAAGCTCGGGGATGGTACCAATCGATCTGCAGGACCCAAATTAGTCCAGATGCAACCACTTTCCAAGTCTCTCCGACCTTCACAAAAAAAGTTATTCAAGAATATCTCTTTCTCCTATGTGCTTTCATCCCTAACCCTAACCCTTCCGAAAGTCGGAGAAGCTCAAGGATGGTACCGATCGATGTGCACTACCCCATTTAGTGGGGGTAGAGCCTACTTGCAAGTCTCTCCGACCTTCACAAAAAAAGTTATTCAAGAATATCTCCTCAGATTTGGGGGAATTCTGTCGGTCGACCTCTTCCGAAGGTCGTACAAGCTCGGGGATGGTACCAATCGATCTGCAGGACCCAAATTAGTCCAGATGCAACCACTTTCCAAGTCTCTCCGACCTTCACAAAAAAAGTTATTCAAGAATATCTCTTTCTCCTATGTGCTTTCATCCCTAACCCTAACCCTAACCCTTCCGAAAGTCGGAGAAGCTCAAGGATGGTACCGATCGATGCGCGCTACCCCATTTAGTGGGGGTAGAGCCTACTTGCAAGTCTCTCCGACCTTCACAAAAAAAGTTATTCAAGAAAATCTCCTCAGATTTGGGGGAATTTCGTCGGTCGACCTCTTTCGAAGGTCGTACAAGCTCGGGGATGGTACCAATCGATCCGCAGGACCCAAATTAGTCCAGATGCAACCAATTTCCAAGTCTCTCCGACCTTCACAAAAAAAGTTATTCAAGAATATCTCTTTCTCCTATGTGCTTTCATCCCTAACCCTAACCCTAACCCTTCCGAAAGTCGGAGAAGCTCAAGGATGGTACCGATCGATGCGCGCTACCCCATTTAGTGGGGGTAGAGCCTACTTGCAAGTCTCTCCGACCTTCACAAAAAAAGTTATTCAAGAAAATCTCCTCAGATTTGGGGGAATTTCGTCGGTCGACCTCTTCCGAAGGTCGTACAAGCTCGGGGATGGTACCAATCGATCCGCAGGACCCAAATTAGTCCAAATGCAACCACTTTCCAAGTCTCTCCGACCTTCACAAAAAAAGTTATTCAAGAATATCTCTTTCTCCTATGTGCTTTCATCCCTAACCCTAACCCTAACCCTTCCGAAAGTCGGAGAAGCTCAAGGATGGTACCGATCGATGCGCGCTACCCCATTTAGTGGGGGTAGAGCCTACTTGCAAGTCTCTCCGACCTTCACAAAAAAAGTTATTCAAGAATATCTCTTTCTGCTATGTGCTTTCATCCCTAACCCTAACCCTAACCCTTCCGAAAGTCGGAGAAGCTCAAGGATGGTACCGATCGATGTGCGCTACCCCATTTAGTGGGGGTAGAGCCTACTTGCAAGTCTCTCCGACCTTCACAAAAAAAGTTATTCAAGAATATCTCTTTCTCCTATGTGCTTTCATCCCTAACCCTAACCCTTCCGAAAGTCGGAGAAGCTCAAGGATGGTACCGATCGATGCGCGTTACCCCATTTAGTGGGGGTAGAGCCTACTTGCAAGTCTCTCCGACCTTCACAAAAAAAGTTATTCAAGAATATCTCTTTCTCCTATGTGCTTTCATCCCTAACCCTAACCCTAACCCTTCCGAAAGTCGGAGAAGCTCAAGAATGGTACCGATCGATGCGTGCTACCCCATTTAGTGGGGGTAGAGCCTACTTGCAAGTCTCTCCGACCTTCACAAAAAAAGTTATTCAAGAATATCTCCTCAGATTTGGGGGAATTTCGTCGGTCGACCTCTTCCAAAGGTCGTACAAGCTCGGGGATGGTACCAATCGATCCGCAGGACCCAAATTAGTCCAGATGCAACCACTTTCCAAGTCTCTCCGACCTTCACAAAAAAAGTTATTCAAGAATATCTCTTTCTCCTATGTGCTTTCATCCCTAACCCTAACCCTAACCCTTCCGAAAGTCGGAGAAGCTCAAGGATGGTACCGATCGATGCGCGCTACCCCATTTAGTGGGGGTAGAGCCTACTTGCAAGTCTCTCCGACCTTCACAAAAAAAGTTATTCAAGAATATCTCTTTCTCCTATGTGCTTTCATCCCTAACCCTAACCCTAACCCTTCCGAAAGTCGGAGAAGCTCAAGAATGGGACCGATCGATGTGCGCTACCCCATTTAGTGGGGGTAGAGCCTACTTGCAAGTCTCTCCGACCTTCACAAAAAAAGTTATTCAAGAATATCTCCTCAGATTTGGGGGAATTTCGTCGGTCGACCTCTTCCGAAGGTCGTACAAGCTCGGGGATGGTACCAATCGATCCGCAGGACCCAAATTAGTCCAGATGCAACCACTTTCCAAGTCTCTCCGACCTTCACAAAAAAAGTTATTCAAGAATATCTCTTTCTCCTATGTGCTTTCATCCCTAACCCTAACCCTAACCCTTCCGAAAGTCGGAGAAGCTCAAGAATGGTACCGATCGATGCGCGCTACCCCATTTAGTGGGGGTAGAGCCTACTTGCAAGTCTCTCCGACCTTCACAAAAAAAGTTATTCAAGAATATCTCCTCAGATTTGGGGGAATTTCGTCGGTCGACCTCTTCCAAAGGTCGTACAAGCTCGGGGATGGTACCAATCGATCCGCAGGACCCAAATTAGTCCAGATGCAACCACTTTCCAAGTCTCTCCGACCTTCACAAAAAAAGTTATTCAAGAATATCTCTTTCTCCTATGTGCTTTCATCCCTAACCCTAACCCTAACCCTTCCGAAAGTCGGAGAAGCTCAAGAATGGTACCGATCGATGCGCGCTACCCCATTTAGTGGGGGTAGAGCCTACTTGCAAGTCTCTCCGACCTTCACAAAAAAAGTTATTCAAGAATATCTCCTCAGATTTGGGGGAATTTCGTCGGTCGACCTCTTCCAAAGGTCGTACAAGCTCGGGGATGGTACCAATCGATCCGCAGGTCCCAAATTAGTCCAGATGCAACCACTTTCCAAGTCTCTCCGACCTTCACAAAAAAAGTTATTCAAGAATATCTCTTTCTCCTATGTGCTTTCATCCCTAACCCTAACCCTAACCCTTCCGAAAGTCGGAGAAGCTCAAGGATGGTACCGATCGATGCGCGCTACCCCATTTAGTGGGGGTAGAGCCTACTTGCAAGTCTCTCCGACCTTCACAAAAAAAGTTATTCAAGAATATCTCCTCAGATTTGGGGGAATTTCGTCGGTCGACCTCTTCCGAAGGTCGTACAAGCTCGGGGATGGTACCAATCGATCCGCAGGACCCAAATTAGTCCAGATGCAACCACTTTCCAAGTCTCTCCGACCTTCACAAAAAAAGTTATTCAAGAATATCTCTTTCTCCTATGTGCTTTCATCCCTAACCCTAACCCTAACCCTTCCGAAAGTCGGAGAAGCTCATGGATGGTACCGATCGATGCGCGCTACCCCATTTAGTGGGGGTAGAGCCTACTTGCAAGTCTCTCCGACCTTCACAAAAAAAGTTATTCAAGAATATCTCCTCAGATTTGGGGGAATTTCGTCGGTCGACCTCTTTCGAGGGTCGTACAAGCTCGGGGATGGTACCAATCGATCCGCAGGACCCAAATTAGTCCAGATGCAACCACTTTCCAAGTCTCTCCGACCTTCACAAAAAAAGTTATTCAAGAATATCTCTTTCTCCTATGTGCTTTCATCCCTAACCCTAACCCTAACCCTTCCGAAAGTCGGAGAAGCTCAAGGATGGTACCGATCGATGCGCGCTACCCCATTTAGTGGGGGTAGAGCCTACTTGCAAGTCTCTCCGACCTTCACAAAAAAAGTTATTCAAGAATATCTCCTCAGATTTGGGGGAATTTCGTCGGTCGACCTCTTCCGAAGGTCGTACAAGCTCGGGGATGGTACCAATCGATCCGCAGGACCCAAATTAGTCCAGATGCAACCACTTTCCAAGTCTCTCCGACCTTCACAAAAAAAGTTATTCAAGAATATCTCTTTCTCCTATGTGCTTTCATCCCTAACCCTAACCCTAACCCTTCCGAAAGTCGGAGAAGCTCAAGGATGGTACCGATCGATGCGCGCTACCCCATTTAGTGGGGGTAGAGCCTACTTGCAAGTCTCTCCGACCTTCACAAAAAAAGTTATTCAAGAATATCTCTTTCTCCTATGTGCTTTCATCCCTAACCCTAACCCTTCCGAAAGTCGGAGAAGCTCAAGGATGGTACCGATCGATGCGCGCTACCCCATTTAGTGGGGGTAGAGCCTACTTGCAAGTCTCTCCGACCTTCACAAAAAAAGTTATTCAAGAATATCTCCTCAGATTTGGGGGAATTTCGTCGGTCGACCTCTTCCGAAGGTCGTACAAGCTCGGGGATGGTACCAATCGATCCGCAGGACCCAAATTAGTCCAGATGCAACCACTTTCCAAGTCTCTCCGACCTTCACAAAAAAAGTTATTCAAGAATATCTCTTTCTCCTATGTGCTTTCATCCCTAACCCTAACCCTAACCCTTCCGAAAGTCGGAGAAGCTCAAGGATGTTACCGATCGATGCGCGCTACCCCATTTAGTGGGGGTAGAGCCTACTTGCAAGTCTCTCCGACCTTCACAAAAAAAGTTATTCAAGAATATCTCCTCAGATTTGGGGGAATTTCGTCGGTCGACCTCTTCCGAAGGTCGTACAAGCTCGGGGATGGTACCAATCGATCCGCAGGACCCAAATTAGTCCAGATGCAACCACTTTCCAAGTCTCTCCGACCTTCACAAAAAAAGTTATTCAAGAATATCTCTTTCTCCTATGTGCTTTCATCCCTAACCCTAACCCTAACCCTTCCGAAAGTCGGAGAAGCTCAAGGATGGTACCGATCGATGCGCGCTACCCCATTTAGTGGGGGTAGAGCCTACTTGCAAGTCTCTCCGACCTTCACAAAAAAAGTTATTCAAGAATATCTCTTTCTCCTATGTGCTTTCATCCCTAACCCTAACCCTAACCCTTCCGAAAGTCGGAGAAGCTCAAGGATGGTACCGATCGATGCGCGCTACCCCATTTAGTGGGGGTAGAGCCTACTTGCAAGTCTCTCCGACCTTCACAAAAAAAGTTATTCAAGAAAATCTCCTCAGATTTGGGGGAATTTCGTCGGTCGACCTCTTTCGAAGGTCGTACAAGCTCGGGGATGGTACCAATCGATCCGCAGGACCCAAATTAGTCCAGATGCAACCACTTTCCAAGTCTCTCCGACCTTCACAAAAAAAGTTATTCAAGAATATCTCTTTCTCCTATGTGCTTTCATCCCTAACCCTAACCCTTCCGAAAGTCGGAAAAGCTCAAGGATGGTACCAATCGATGCGCACTACCCCATTTAGTGGGGGTAGAGCCTACTTGCAAGTCTCTCCGACCTTCACAAAAAAAGTTATTCAAGAATATCTCCTCAGATTTGGGGGAATTCTGTCGGTCGACCTCTTCCGAAGGTCGTACAAGCTCGGGGATGGTACCAATCGATCCGCAGGACCCAAATTAGTCCAGATGCAACCACTTTCCAAGTCTCTCCGACCTTCACAAAAAAAGTTATTCAAGAATATCTCTTTCTCCTATGTGCTTTCATCCCTAACCCTAACCCTTCCGAAAGTCGGAGAAGCTCAAGGATGGTACCGATCGATGCGCGCTACCCCATTTAGTGGGGGTAGAGCCTACTTGCAAGTCTCTCCGACCTTCACAAAAAAAGTTATTCAAGAATATCTCTTTCTCCTATGTGCTTTCATCCCTAACCCTAACCCTAACCCTTCCGAAAGTCGGAGAAGCTCAAGGATGGTACCGATCGATGCGCGTTACCCCATTTAGTGGGGGTAGAGCCTACTTGCAAGTCTCTCCGACCTTCACAAAAAAAGTTATTCAAGAATATCTCTTTCTCCTATGTGCTTTCATCCCTAACCCTAACCCTAACCCTTCCGAAAGTCGGAGAAGCTCAAGGATGGTATCGATCGATGCGCGCTACCCCATTTAGTGGGGGTAGAGCCTACTTGCAAGTCTCTCCGACCTTCACAAAAAAAGTTATTCAAGAATATCTCTTTCTCCTATGTGCTTTCAACCCTAACCCTAACCCTAACCCTTCCGAAAGTCGGAGAAGCTCAAGGATGGTACCGATCGATGCGCGCTACCCCATTTAGTGGGGGTAGAGCCTACTTGCAAGTCTCTCCGACCTTCACAAAAAAAGTTATTCAAGAATATCTCCTCAGATTTGGGGGAATTTCGTCGGTCGACCTCTTCCCAAGGTCGTACAAGCTCGGGGATGGTACCAATCGATCCGCAGGACCCAAATTAGTCCAGATGCAAACACTTTCCAAGTCTCTCCGACCTTCACAAAAAAAGTTATTCAAGAATATCTCTTTCTCCTATGTGCTTTCATCCCTAACCCTAACCCTAACCCTTCTGAAAGTCGGAGAAGCTCAAGGATGGTACCGATCGATGCGCGCTACCCCATTTAGTGGGGGTAGAGCCTACTTGCAAGTCTCTTCGACCTTCACAAAAAAAGTTATTCAAGAATATCTCTTTCTCCTATGTGCTTTCATCCCTAACCCTAACCCTAACCCTTCCGAAAGTCGGAGAAGCTCAAGGATGGTACCGATCGATGCGCGCTACCCCATTTAGTGGGGGTAGAGCCTACTTGCAAGTCTCTCCGACCTTCACAAAAAAAGTTATTCAAGAATATCTCCTCAGATTTGGGGGAATTTCGTCGGTCGACCTCTTCCGAAGGTCGTACAAGCTCGGGGATGGTACCAATCGATCCGCAGGACCCAAATTAGTCGAGATGCAACCACTTTCCAAGTCTCTCCGACCTTCACAAAAAAAGTTATTCAAGAATATCTCTTTCTCCTATGTGCTTTCATCCCTAACCCTAACCCTAACCCTTCTGAAAGTCGGAGAAGCTCAAAGATGGTACCGATCGATGCGCGCTACCCCATTTAGTGGGGGTAGAGCCTACTTGCAAGTCTCTCCGACCTTCACAAAAAAAGTTATTCAAGAATATCTCTTTCTCCTATGTGCTTTCATCCCTAACCCTAACCCTAACCCTTCCGAAAGTTGGAGAAGCTCAAGGATGGTACTGATCGATGCGCGCTACCCCATTTAGTGGGGGTAGAGCCTACTTGCAAGTCTCTCCGACCTTCACAAAAAAAGTTATTCAAGAATATCTCCTCAGATTTGGGGGAATTTCGTCGGTCGACCTCTTCCGAAGGTCGTACAAGCTCGGGGATGGTACCAATCGATCTGCAGGACCCAAATTAGTCCAGATGCAACCACTTTCCAAGTCTCTCCGACCTTCACAAAAAAAGTTATTCAAGAATATCTCTTTCTCCTATGTGCTTTCATCCCTAACCCTAACCCTTCCGAAAGTCGGAGAAGCTCAAGGATGGTACCGATCGATGCGCACTACCCCATTTAGTGGGGGTAGAGCCTACTTGCAAGTCTCTCCGACCTTCACAAAAAAAGTTATTCAAGAATATCTCCTCAGATTTGGGGGAATTCTGTCGGTCGACCTCTTCCGAAGGTCGTACAAGCTCGGGGATGGTACCAATCGATCTGCAGGACCCAAATTAGTCCAGATGCAACCACTTTCCAAGTCTCTCCGACCTTCACAAAAAAAGTTATTCAAGAATATCTCTTTCTCCTATGTGCTTTCATCCCTAACCCTAACCCTAACCCTTCCGAAAGTCGGAGAAGCTCAAGGATGGTACCGATCGATGCGCGCTACCCCATTTAGTGGGGGTAGAGCCTACTTGCAAGTCTCTTTGACCTTCACAAAAAAAGTTATTCAAGAATATCTCCTCAGATTTGGGGGAATTTCGTCGGTCGACCTCTTCCGAAGGTCGTACAAGCTCGGGGATGGTACCAATCGATCCGCAGGACCCAAATTAGTCCAGATGCAACCACTTTCCAAGTCTCTCCGACCTTCACAAAAAAAGTTATTCAAGAATATCTCTTTCTCCTATGTGCTTTCATCCCTAACCCTAACCCTAACCCTTCCGAAAGTCGGAGAAGCTCAAGGATGGTACCGATCGATGCGCGCTACCCCATTTAGTGGGGGTAGAGCCTACTTGCAAGTCTCTCCGACCTTCACAAAAAAAGTTATTCAAGAATATCTCTTTCTCCTATGTGCTTTCATCCCTAACCCTAACCCTAACCCTTCCGAAAGTCGGAGAAGCTCAAGGATGGTACCGATCGATGCGCGCTACCCCATTTAGTGGGGGTAGAGCCTACTTGCAAGTCTCTCCGACCTTCACAAAAAAAGTTATTCAAGAATATCTCCTCAGATTTGGGGGAATTTTGTCGGTCGACCTCTTCCGAAGGTCGTACAAGCTCGGGGATGGTACCAATCGATCCGCAGGACCCAAATTAGTCCAGATGCAACCACTTTCCAAGTCTCTCCGACCTTCACAAAAAAAGTTATTCAAGAATATCTCTTTCTCCTATGTGCTTTCATCCCTAACCCTAACCCTAACCCTTTCGAAAGTCGGAGAAGCTCAAGGATGGTACTGATCGATGCGCGCTACCCCATTTAGTGGGGGTAGAGCCTACTTGCAAGTCTCTCCGACCTTCACAAAAAAAGTTATTCAAGAATATCTCCTCAGATTTGGGGGAATTTCGTCGGTCGACCTCTTCCGAAGGTCGTACAAGCTCGGGGATGGTACCAATCGATCTGCAGGACCCAAATTAGTCCAGATGCAACCACTTTCCAAGTCTCTCCGACCTTCACAAAAAAAGTTATTCAAGAATATCTCTTTCTCCTATGTGCTTTCATCCCTAACCCTAACCCTAACCCTTCCGAAAGTCGGAGAAGCTCAAGGATGGTACCGATCGATGCGCGCTACCCCATTTAGTGGGGGTAGAGCCTACTTGCAAGTCTCTCCGACCTTCACAAAAAAAGTTATTCAAGAATATCTCTTTCTCCTATGTGCTTTCATCCCTAACCCTAACCCTAACCCTTCCGAAAGTCGGAGAAGCTCAAGGATGGTACCGATCGATGCGCGCTACCCCATTTAGTGGGGGTAGAGCCTACTTGCAAGTCTCTCCGACCTTCACAAAAAAAGTTATTCAAGAATATCTCCTCAGATTTGGGGGAATTTTGTCGGTCGACCTCTTCCGAAGGTCGTACAAGCTCGGGGATGGTACCAATCGATCTGCAGGACCCAAATTAGTCCAGATGCAACCACTTTCCAAGTCTCTCCGACCTTCACAAAAAAAGTTATTCAAGAATATCTCTTTCTCCTATGTGCTTTCATCCCTAACCCTAACCCTAACCCTTTCGAAAGTCGGAGAAGCTCAAGGATGGTACTGATCGATGCGCGCTACCCCATTTAGTGGGGGTAGAGCCTACTTGCAAGTCTCTCCGACCTTCACAAAAAAAGTTATTCAAGAATATCTCTTTCTCCTATGTGCTTTCATCCCTAACCCTAACCCTAACCCTTCCGAAAGTCGGAGAAGCTCAAGGATGGTACCGATCGATGCGCGTTACCCCATTTAGTGGGGGTAGAGCCTACTTGCAAGTCTCTCCGACCTTCACAAAAAAAGTTATTCAAGAATATCTCTTTCTCCTATGTGCTTTCATCCCTAACCCTAACCCTTCCGAAAGTCGGAGAAGCTCAAGGATGGTACCGATCGATGCGCGCTACCCCATTTAGTGGGGGTAGAGCCTACTTGCAAGTCTCTCCGACCTTCACAAAAAAAGTTATTCAAGAATATCTCTTTCTCCTATGTGCTTTCATCCCTAACCCTAACCCTAACCCTTCCGAAAGTCGGAGAAGCTCAAGGATGGTACCGATCGATGCGCGCTACCCCATTTAGTGGGGGTAGAGCCTACTTGCAAGTCTCTCCGACCTTCACAAAAAAAGTTATTCAAGAATATCTCCTCAGATTTGGGGGAATTTCGTCGGTCGACCTCTTCCGAAGGTCGTACAAGCTCGGGGATGGTACCAATCGATCTGCAGGACCCAAATTAGTCCAGATGCAACCACTTTCCAAGTCTCTCCGACCTTCACAAAAAAAGTTATTCAAGAATATCTCTTTCTCCTATGTGCTTTCATCCCTAACCCTAACCCTAACCCTTCCGAAAGTCGGAGAAGCTCAAGGATGGTACCGATCGATGCGCGCTACCCCATTTAGTGGGGGTAGAGCCTACTTGCAAGTCTCTCCGACCTTCACAAAAAAAGTTATTCAAGAATATCTCTTTCTCCTATGTGCTTTCATCCCTAACCCTAACCCTAACCCTTTTGAAAGTCGGAGAAGCTCAAGGATGGTACCGATCGATGCGCGCTACCCCATTTAGTGGGGGTAGAGCCTACTTGCAAGTCTCTCCGACCTTCACAAAAAAAGTTATTCAAGAATATCTCCTCAGATTTGGGGGAATTTCGTCGGTCGACCTCTTCCGAAGGTCGTACAAGCTCGGGGATGGTACCAATCGATCCGCAGGACCCAAATTAGTCCAGATGCAACCACTTTCCAAGTCTCTCCGACCTTCACAAAAAAAGTTATTCAAGAATATCTCTTTCTCCTATGTGCTTTCATCCCTAACCCTAACCCTTCCGAAAGTCGGAGAAGCTCAAGGATGGTACCGATCGATGCGCACTACCCCATTTAGTGGGGGTAGAGCCTACTTGCAAGTCTCTCCGACCTTCACAAAAAAAGTTATTCAAGAATATCTCCTCAGATTTGGGGGAATTCTGTCGGTCGACCTCTTCCGAAGGTCGTACAAGCTCGGGGATGGTACCAATCGATCCGCAGGACCCAAATTAGTCCAGATGCAACCACTTTCCAAGTCTCTCCGACCTTCACAAAAAAAGTTATTCAAGAATATCTCTTTCTCCTATGTGCTTTCATCCCTAACCCTAACCCTAACCCTTCCGAAAGTCGGAAAAGCTCAAGGATGGTACCGATCGATGCGCGCTACCCCATTTAGTGGGGGTAGAGCCTACTTGCAAGTCTCTCCGACCTTCACAAAAAAAGTTATTCAAGAATATCTCTTTCTCCTATGTGCTTTCATCCCTAACCCTAACCCTAACCCTTCCGAAAGTCGGAGAAGCTCAAGGATGGTACCGATCGATGCGCGCTACCCCATTTAGTGGGGGTAGAGCCTACTTGCAAGTCTCTCCGACCTTCACAAAAAAAGTTATTCAAGAATATCTCCTCAGATTTGGGGGAATTTTGTCGGTCGACCTCTTCCGAAGGTCGTACAAGCTCGGGGATGGTACCAATCGATCCGCAGGACCCAAATTAGTCCAGATGCAACCACTTTCCAAGTCTCTCCGACCTTCACAAAAAAAGTTATTCAAGAATATCTCTTTCTCCTATGTGCTTTCATCCCTAACCCTAACCCTAACCCTTTCGAAAGTCGGAGAAGCTCAAGGATGGTACTGATCGATGCGCGCTACCCCATTTAGTGGGGGTAGAGCCTACTTGCAAGTCTCTCCGACCTTCACAAAAAAAGTTATTCAAGAATATCTCTTTCTCCTATGTGCTTTCATCCCTAACCCTAACCCTAACCCTTCCGAAAGTCGGAGAAGCTCAAGGATGGTACCGATCGATGCGCGTTACCCCATTTAGTGGGGGTAAAGCCTACTTGCAAGTCTCTCCGACCTTCACAAAAAAAGTTATTCAAGAATATCTCTTTCTCCTATGTGCTTTCATCCCTAACCCTAACCCTTCCGAAAGTCGGAGAAGCTCAAGGATGGTACCGATCGATGCGCGCTACCCCATTTAGTGGGGGTAGAGCCTACTTGCAAGTCTCTCCGACCTTCACAAAAAAAGTTATTCAAGAATATCTCTTTCTCCTATGTGCTTTCATCCCTAACCCTAACCCTAACCCTTTCGAAAGTCGGAGAAGCTCAAGGATGGTACCGATCGATGCGCGCTACCCCATTTAGTGGGGGTAGAGCCTACTTGCAAGTCTCTCCGACCTTCACAAAAAAAGTTATTCAAGAATATCTCCTCAGATTTGGGGGAATTTCGTCGGTCGACCTCTTCCGAAGGTCGTACAAGCTCGGGGATGGTACCAATCGATCCGCAGGACCCAAATTAGTCCAGATGCAACCACTTTCCAAGTCTCTCCGACCTTCACAAAAAAAGTTATTCAAGAATATCTCTTTCTCCTATGTGCTTTCATCCCTAACCCTAACCCTAACCCTTCCGAAAGTCGGAGAAGCTCAAGGATGGTACCGATCGATGCGCGCTACCCCATTTAGTGGGGGTAGAGCCTACTTGCAAGTCTCTCCGACCTTCACAAAAAAAGTTATTCAAGAATATCTCTTTCTCCTATGTGCTTTCATCCCTAACCCTAACCCTAACCCTTTTGAAAGTCGGAGAAGCTCAAGGATGGTACCGATCGATGCGCGCTACCCCATTTAGTGGGGGTAGAGCCTACTTGCAAGTCTCTCCGACCTTCACAAAAAAAGTTATTCAAGAATATCTCCTCAGATTTGGGGGAATTTCGTCGGTCGACCTCTTCCGAAGGTCGTACAAGCTCGGGGATGGTACCAATCGATCCGCAGGACCCAAATTAGTCCAGATGCAACCACTTTCCAAGTCTCTCCGACCTTCACAAAAAAAGTTATTCAAGAATATCTCTTTCTCCTATGTGCTTTCATCCCTAACCCTAACCCTTCCGAAAGTCGGAGAAGCTCAAGGATGGTACCGATCGATGCGCACTACTCCATTTAGTGGGGGTAGAGCCTACTTGCAAGTCTCTCCGACCTTCACAAAAAAAGTTATTCAAGAATATCTCCTCAGATTTGGGGGAATTCTGTCGGTCGACCTCTTCCGAAGGTCGTACAAGCTCGGGGATGGTACCAATCGATCCGCAGGACCCAAATTAGTCCAGATGCAACCACTTTACAAGTCTCTCCGACCTTCACAAAAAAAGTTATTCAAGAATATCTCTTTCTCCTATGTGCTTTCATCCCTAACCCTAACCCTAACCCTTCCGAAAGTCGGAGAAGCTCAAAGATGGTACCGATCGATGCGCGCTACCCCATTTAGTGGGGGTAGAGCCTACTTGCAAGTCTCTCCGACCTTCACAAAAAAAGTTATTCAAGAATATCTCTTTCTCCTATGTGCTTTCATCCCTAACCCTAACCCTAACCCTTCCGAAAGTCGGAGAAGCTCAAGAATGGTACCGATCGATGCGCGCTACCCCATTTAGTGGGGGTAGAGCCTACTTGCAAGTCTCTCCGACCTTCACAAAAAAAGTTATTCAAGAATATCTCCTCAGATTTGGGGGAATTTCGTCGGTCGACCTCTTCCAAAGGTCGTACAAGCTCGGGGATGGTACCAATCGATCCGCAGGACCCAAATTAGTCCAGATGCAACCACTTTCCAAGTCTCTCCGACCTTCACAAAAAAAGTTATTCAAGAATATCTCTTTCTCCTATGTGCTTTCATCCCTAACCCTAACCCTAACCCTTCCGAAAGTCGGAGAAGCTCAAGGATGGTACCGATCGATGCGCGCTACCCCATTTAGTGGGGGTAGAGCCTACTTGCAAGTCTCTCCGACCTTCACAAAAAAAGTTATTCAAGAATATCTCTTTCTCCTATGTGCTTTCATCCCTAACCCTAACCCTAACCCTTCCGAAAGTCGGAGAAGCTCAAGAATGGGACCGATCGATGCGCGCTACCCCATTTAGTGGGGGTAGAGCCTACTTGCAAGTCTCTCCGACCTTCACAAAAAAAGTTATTCAAGAATATCTCCTCAGATTTGGGGGAATTTCGTCGGTCGACCTCTTCCGAAGGTCGTACAAGCTCGGGGATGGTACCAATCGATCCGCAGGACCCAAATTAGTCCAGATGCAACCACTTTCCAAGTCTCTCCGACCTTCACAAAAAAAGTTATTCAAGAATATCTCTTTCTCCTATGTGCTTTCATCCCTAACCCTAACCCTAACCCTTCCGAAAGTCGGAGAAGCTCAAGGATGGTACCGATCGATGCGCGCTACCCCATTTAGTGGGGGTAGAGCCTACTTGCAAGTCTCTCCGACCTTCACAAAAAAAGTTATTCAAGAATATCTCTTTCTCCTATGTGCTTTCATCCCTAACCCTAACCCTAACCCTTCCGAAAGTCGGAGAAGCTCAAGAATGGGACCGATCGATGCGCGCTACCCCATTTAGTGGGGGTAGAGCCTACTTGCAAGTCTCTCCGACCTTCACAAAAAAAGTTATTCAAGAATATCTCCTCAGATTTGGGGGAATTTCGTCGGTCGACCTCTTCCGAAGGTCGTACAAGCTCGGGGATGGTACCAATCGATCCGCAGGACCCAAATTAGTCCAGATGCAACCACTTTCCAAGTCTCTCCGACCTTCACAAAAAAAGTTATTCAAGAATATCTCTTTCTCCTATGTGCTTTCATCCCTAACCCTAACCCTAACCCTTCCGAAAGTCGGAGAAGCTCAAGAATGGTACCGATCGATGCGCGCTACCCCATTTAGTGGGGGTAGAGCCTACTTGCAAGTCTCTCCGACCTTCACAAAAAAAGTTATTCAAGAATATCTCCTCAGATTTGGGGGAATTTCGTCGGTCGACCTCTTCCAAAGGTCGTACAAGCTCGGGGATGGTACCAATCGATCCGCAGGACCCAAATTAGTCCAGATGCAACCACTTTCCAAGTCTCTCCGACCTTCACAAAAAAAGTTATTCAAGAATATCTCTTTCTCCTATGTGCTTTCATCCCTAACCCTAACCCTAACCCTTCCGAAAGTCGGAGAAGCTCAAGGATGGTACCGATCGATGCGCGCTACCCCATTTAGTGGGGGTAGAGCCTACTTGCAAGTCTCTCCGACCTTCACAAAAAAAGTTATTCAAGAATATCTCCTCAGATTTGGGGGAATTTCGTCGGTCGACCTCTTCCGAAGGTCGTACAAGCTCGGGGATGGTACCAATCGATCCGCAGGACCCAAATTAGTCCAGATGCAACCACTTTCCAAGTCTCTCCGACCTTCACAAAAAAAGTTATTCAAGAATATCTCTTTCTCCTATGTGCTTTCATCCCTAACCCTAACCCTAACCCTTCCGAAAGTCGGAGAAGCTCAAGGATGGTACCGATCGATGCGCGCTACCCCATTTAGTGGGGGTAGAGCCTACTTGCAAGTCTCTCCGACCTTCACAAAAAAAGTTATTCAAGAATATCTCTTTCTCCTATGTGCTTTCATCCCTAACCCTAACCCTAACCCTTCCGAAAGTCGGAGAAGCTCAAGGATGGTACCGATCGATGCGCGCTACCCCATTTAGTGGGGGTAGAGCCTACTTGCAAGTCTCTCCGACCTTCACAAAAAAAGTTATTCAAGAATATCTCCTCAGATTTGGGGGAATTTCGTCGGTCGACCTCTTCCGAAGGTCGTACAAGCTCGGGGATGGTACCAATCGATCCGCAGGACCCAAATTAGTCCAGATGCAACCACTTTCCAAGTCTCTCCGACCTTCACAAAAAAAGTTATTCAAGAATATCTCTTTCTCCTATGTGCTTTCATCCCTAACCCTAACCCTAACCCTTCCGAAAGTCGGAGAAGCTCAAGGATGGTACCGATCGATGCGCGCTACCCCATTTAGTGGGGGTAGAGCCTACTTGCAAGTCTCTCCGACCTTCACAAAAAAAGTTATTCAAGAATATCTCTTTCTCCTATGTGCTTTCATCCCTAACCCTAACCCTAACCCTTCCGAAAGTCGGAGAAGCTCAAGGATGGTACCGATCGATGCGCGCTACCCCATTTAGTGGGGGTAGAGCCTACTTGCAAGTCTCTCCGACCTTCACAAAAAAAGTTATTCAAGAATATCTCTTTCTCCTATGTGCTTTCATCCCTAACCCTAACCCTAACCCTTCCGAAAGTCGGAGAAGCTCAAGGATGGTACCGATCGATGCGCGCTACCCCATTTAGTGGGGGTAGAGCCTACTTGCAAGTCTCTCCGACCTTCACAAAAAAAGTTATTCAAGAATATCTCTTTCTCCTATGTGCTTTCATCCCTAACCCTAACCCTAACCCTTCCAAAAGTCGGAGAAGCTCAAGGATGGTACCGATCGATGCGCGCTACCCCATTTAGTGGGGGTAGAGCCTACTTGCAAGTCTCTCCGACCTTCACAAAAAAAGTTATTCAAGAATATCTCCTCAGATTTGGGGGAATTTCGTCGTTCGACCTCTTCCGAAGGTCGTACAAGCTCGGGGATGGTACCAATCGATCCGCAGGACCCAAATTAGTCCAGATGCAACCACTTTCCAAGTCTCTCCGACCTTCACAAAAAAAGTTATTCAAGAATATCTCTTTCTCCTATGTGCTTTCATCCCTAACCCTAACCCTAACCCTTCCGAAAGTCGGAGAAGCTCAAGGATGGTACCGATCGATGCGCGCTACCCCATTTAGTGGGGGTAGAGCCTACTTGCAAGTCTCTCCGACCTTCACAAAAAAAGTTATTCAAGAATATCTCTTTCTCCTATGTGCTTTCATCCCTAACCCTAACCCTAACCCTTCCGAAAGTCGGAGAAGCTCAAGAATGGGACCGATCGATGCGCGCTACCCCATTTAGTGGGGGTAGAGCCTACTTGCAAGTCTCTCCGACCTTCACAAAAAAAGTTATTCAAGAATATCTCCTCAGATTTGGGGGAATTTCGTCGGTCGACCTCTTCCAAAGGTCGTACAAGCTCGGGGATGGTACCAATCGATCCGCAGGACCCAAATTAGTCCAGATGCAACCACTTTCCAAGTCTCTCCGACCTTCACAAAAAAAGTTATTCAAGAATATCTCTTTCTCCTATGTGCTTTCATCCCTAACCCTAACCCTAACCCTTCCGAAAGTCGGAGAAGCTCAAGGATGGTACCGATCGATGCGCGCTACCCCATTTAGTGGGGGTAGAGCCTACTTGCAAGTCTCTCCGACCTTCACAAAAAAAGTTATTCAAGAATATCTCTTTCTCCTATGTGCTTTCATCCCTAACCCTAACCCTAACCCTTCCGAAAGTCGGAGAAGCTCAAGAATGGGACCGATCGATGCGCGCTACCCCATTTAGTGGGGGTAGAGCCTACTTGCAAGTCTCTCCGACCTTCACAAAAAAAGTTATTCAAGAATATCTCCTCAGATTTGGGGGAATTTCGTCGGTCGACCTCTTCCGAAGGTCGTACAAGCTCGGGGATGGTACCAATCGATCCGCAGGACCCAAATTAGTCCAGATGCAACCACTTTCCAAGTCTCTCCGACCTTCACAAAAAAAGTTATTCAAGAATATCTCTTTCTCCTATGTGCTTTCATCCCTAACCCTAACCCTAACCCTTCCGAAAGTCGGAGAAGCTCAAGAATGGTACCGATCGATGCGCGCTACCCCATTTAGTGGGGGTAGAGCCTACTTGCAAGTCTCTCCGACCTTCACAAAAAAAGTTATTCAAGAATATCTCCTCAGATTTGGGGGAATTTCGTCGGTCGACCTCTTCCAAAGGTCGTACAAGCTCGGGGATGGTACCAATCGATCCGCAGGACCCAAATTAGTCCAGATGCAACCACTTTCCAAGTCTCTCCGACCTTCACAAAAAAAGTTATTCAAGAATATCTCTTTCTCCTATGTGCTTTCATCCCTAACCCTAACCCTAACCCTTCCGAAAGTCGGAGAAGCTCAAGGATGGTACCGATCGATGCGCGCTACCCCATTTAGTGGGGGTAGAGCCTACTTGCAAGTCTCTCCGACCTTCACAAAAAAAGTTATTCAAGAATATCTCCTCAGATTTGGGGGAATTTCGTCGGTCGACCTCTTCCGAAGGTCGTACAAGCTCGGGGATGGTACCAATCGATCCGCAGGACCCAAATTAGTCCAGATGCAACCACTTTCCAAGTCTCTCCGACCTTCACAAAAAAAGTTATTCAAGAATATCTCTTTCTCCTATGTGCTTTCATCCCTAACCCTAACCCTAACCCTTCCGAAAGTCGGAGAAGCTCAAGGATGGTACCGATCGATGCGCGCTACCCCATTTAGTGGGGGTAGAGCCTACTTGCAAGTCTCTCCGACCTTCACAAAAAAAGTTATTCAAGAATATCTCTTTCTCCTATGTGCTTTCATCCCTAACCCTAACCCTAACCCTTCCGAAAGTCGGAGAAGCTCAAGGATGGTACCGATCGATGCGCGCTACCCCATTTAGTGGGGGTAGAGCCTACTTGCAAGTCTCTCCGACCTTCACAAAAAAAGTTATTCAAGAATATCTCTTTCTCCTATGTGCTTTCATCCCTAACCCTAACCCTAACCCTTCCGAAAGTCGGAGAAGCTCAAGGATGGTACCGATCGATGCGCGCTACCCCATTTAGTGGGGGTAGAGCCTACTTGCAAGTCTCTCCGACCTTCACAAAAAAAGTTATTCAAGAATATCTCTTTCTCCTATGTGCTTTCATCCCTAACCCTAACCCTAACCCTTCCGAAAGTCGGAGAAGCTCAAGGATGGTACCGATCGATGCGCGCTACCCCATTTAGTGGGGGTAGAGCCTACTTGCAAGTCTCTCCGACCTTCACAAAAAAAGTTATTCAAGAATATCTCTTTCTCCTATGTGCTTTCATCCCTAACCCTAACCCTAACCCTTCCAAAAGTCGGAGAAGCTCAAGGATGGTACCGATCGATGCGCGCTACCCCATTTAGTGGGGGTAGAGCCTACTTGCAAGTCTCTCCGACCTTCACAAAAAAAGTTATTCAAGAATATCTCCTCAGATTTGGGGGAATTTCGTCGGTCGACCTCTTCCGAAGGTCGTACAAGCTCGGGGATGGTACCAATCGATCCGCAGGACCCAAATTAGTCCAGATGCAACCACTTTCCAAGTCTCTCCGACCTTCACAAAAAAAGTTATTCAAGAATATCTCTTTCTCCTATGTGCTTTCATCCCTAACCCTAACCCTAACCCTTCCGAAAGTCGGAGAAGCTCAAGGATGGTACCGATCGATGCGCGCTACCCCATTTAGTGGGGGTAGAGCCTACTTGCAAGTCTCTCCGACCTTCACAAAAAAAGTTATTCAAGAATATCTCTTTCTCCTATGTGCTTTCATCCCTAACCCTAACCCTAACCCTTCCGAAAGTCGGAGAAGCTCAAGGATGGTACCGATCGATGCGCGCTACCCCATTTAGTGGGGGTAGAGCCTACTTGCAAGTCTCTCCGACCTTCACAAAAAAAGTTATTCAAGAATATCTCCTCAGATTTGGGGGAATTTCGTCGGTCGACCTCTTCCGAAGGTCGTACAAGCTCGGGGATGGTACCAATCGATCCGCAGGACCCAAATTAGTCCAGATGCAACCACTTTCCAAGTCTCTCCGACCTTCACAAAAAAAGTTATTCAAGAATATCTCTTTCTCCTATGTGCTTTCATCCCTAACCCTAACCCTAACCCTTCCGAAAGTCGGAGAAGCTCAAGGATGGTACCGATCGATGCGCGCTACCCCATTTAGTGGGGGTAGAGCCTACTTGCAAGTCTCTCCGACCTTCACAAAAAAAGTTATTCAAGAATATCTCTTTCTCCTATGTGCTTTCATCCCTAACCCTAACCCTAACCCTTCCGAAAGTCGGAGAAGCTCAAGGATGGTACCGATCGATGCGCGCTACCCCATTTAGTGGGGGTAGAGCCTACTTGCAAGTCTCTCCGACCTTCACAAAAAAAGTTATTCAAGAATATCTCTTTCTCCTATGTGCTTTCATCCCTAACCCTAACCCTAACCCTTCCGAAAGTCGGAGAAGCTCAAGGATGGTACCGATCGATGCGCGCTACCCCATTTAGTGGGGGTAGAGCCTACTTGCAAGTCTCTCCGACCTTCACAAAAAAAGTTATTCAAGAATATCTCTTTCTCCTATGTGCTTTCATCCCTAACCCTAACCCTAACCCTTCCAAAAGTCGGAGAAGCTCAAGGATGGTACCGATCGATGCGCGCTACCCCATTTAGTGGGGGTAGAGCCTACTTGCAAGTCTCTCCGACCTTCACAAAAAAAGTTATTCAAGAATATCTCCTCAGATTTGGGGGAATTTCGTCGGTCGACCTCTTCCGAAGGTCGTACAAGCTCGGGGATGGTACCAATCGATCCGCAGGACCCAAATTAGTCCAGATGCAACCACTTTCCAAGTCTCTCCGACCTTCACAAAAAAAGTTATTCAAGAATATCTCTTTCTCCTATGTGCTTTCATCCCTAACCCTAACCCTAACCCTTCCGAAAGTCGGAGAAGCTCAAGGATGGTACCGATCGATGCGCGCTACCCCATTTAGTGGGGGTAGAGCCTACTTGCAAGTCTCTCCGACCTTCACAAAAAAAGTTATTCAAGAATATCTCCTCAGATTTGGGGGAATTTCGTCGGTCGACCTCTTCCGAAGGTCGTACAAGCTCGGGGATGGTACCAATCGATCCGCAGGACCCAAATTAGTCCAGATGCAACCACTTTCCAAGTCTCTCCGACCTTCACAAAAAAAGTTATTCAAGAATATCTCTTTCTCCTATGTGCTTTCATCCCTAACCCTAACCCTAACCCTTCCGAAAGTCGGAGAAGCTCAAGGATGGTACCGATCGATGCGCGCTACCCCATTTAGTGGGGGTAGGGCCTACTTGCAAGTCTCTCCGACCTTCACAAAAAAAGTTATTCAAGAATATCTCTTTCTCCTATGTGCTTTCATCCCTAACCCTAACCCTAACCCTTCCGAAAGTCGGAGAATCTCAAAGATGGTACCGATCGATGCGCGCTACCCCATTTAGTGGGGGTAGAGCCTACTTGCAAGTCTCTCCGACCTTCACAAAAAAAGTTATTCAAGAATATCTCTTTCTCCTATGTGCTTTCATCCCTAACCCTAACCCTAACCCTTCCGAAAGTCGGAGAAGCTCAAGGATGGTACCGATCGATGCGCGCTACCCCATTTAGTGGGGGTAGAGCCTACTTGCAAGTCTCTCCGACCTTCACAAAAAAAGTTATTCAAGAAAATCTCCTCAGATTTGGGGGAATTTCGTCGGTCGACCTCTTCCGAAGGTCGTACAAGCTCGGGGATGGTACCAATCGATCCGCAGGACCCAAATTAGTCCAAATGCAACCACTTTTCAAGTCTCTCCGACCTTCACAAAAAAAGTTATTCAAGAATATCTCTTTCTCCTATGTGCTTTCATCCCTAACCCTAACCCTAACCCTTCCGAAAGTCGGAGAAGCTCAAGGATGGTACCGATCGATGCGCGCTACCCCATTTAGTGGGGGTAGAGCCTACTTGCAAGTCTCTCCGACCTTCACAAAAAAAGTTATTCAAGAATATCTCTTTCTGCTATGTGCTTTCATCCCTAACCCTAACCCTAACCCTTCCGAAAGTCGGAGAAGCTCAAGGATGGTACCGATCGATGTGCGCTACCCCATTTAGTGGGGGTAGAGCCTACTTGCAAGTCTCTCCGACCTTCACAAAAAAAGTTATTCAAGAATATCTCTTTCTCCTATGTGCTTTCATCCCTAACCCTAACCCTAACCCTTCCGAAAGTCGGAGAAGCTCAAGGATGGTACCGATCGATGCGCGCTACCCCATTTAGTGGGGGTAGAGCCTACTTGCAAGTCTCTCCGACCTTCACAAAAAAAGTTATTCAAGAATATCTCCTCAGATTTGGGGGAATTTCGTCGGTCGACCTCTTCCGAAGGTCGTACAAGCTCGGGGATGGTACCAATCGATCCGCAGGACCCAAATTAGTCCAGATGCAACCACTTTCCAAGTCTCTCCGACCTTCACAAAAAAAGTTATTCAAGAATATCTCTTTCTCCTATGTGCTTTCATCCCTAACCCTAACCCTAACCCTTCCGAAAGTCGGAGAAGCTCAAGGATGGTACCGATCGATGCGCGCTACCCCATTTAGTGGGGGTAGAGCCTACTTGCAAGTCTCTCCGACCTTTACAAAAAAAGTTATTCAAGAATATCTCTTTCTCCTATGTGCTTTCATCCCTAACCCTAACCCTAACCCTTCCGAAAGTCGGAGAAGCTCAAGAATGGTACCGATCGATGCGCGCTACCCCATTTAGTGGGGGTAGAGCCTACTTGCAAGTCTCTCCGACCTTCACAAAAAAAGTTATTCAAGAATATCTCCTCAGATTTGGGGGAATTTCGTCGGTCGACCTCTTCCAAAGGTCGTACAAGCTCGGGGATGGTACCAATCGATCCGCAGGACCCAAATTAGTCCAGATGCAACCACTTTCCAAGTCTCTCCGACCTTCACAAAAAAAGTTATTCAAGAATATCTCTTTCTCCTATGTGCTTTCATCCCTAACCCTAACCCTAACCCTTCCGAAAGTCGGAGAAGCTCAAGGATGGTACCGATCGATGCGCGCTACCCCATTTAGTGGGGGTAGAGCCTACTTGCAAGTCTCTCCGACCTTCACAAAAAAAGTTATTCAAGAATATCTCTTTCTCCTATGTGCTTTCATCCCTAACCCTAACCCTAACCCTAACCCTTCCGAAAGTCGGAGAAGCTCAAGAATGGGACCGATCGATGCGCGCTACCCCATTTAGTGGGGGTAGAGCCTACTTGCAAGTCTCTCCGACCTTCACAAAAAAAGTTATTCAAGAATATCTCCTCAGATTTGGGGGAATTTCGTCGGTCGACCTCTTCCGAAGGTCGTACAAGCTCGGGGATGGTACCAATCGATCCGCAGGACCCAAATTAGTCCAGATGCAACCACTTTCCAAGTCTCTCCGACCTTCACAAAAAAAGTTATTCAAGAATATCTCTTTCTCCTATGTGCTTTCATCCCTAACCCTAACCCTTCCGAAAGTCGGAGAAGCTCAAGGATGGTACCGATCGATGCGCGCTACCCCATTTAGTGGGGGTAGAGCCTACTTGCAAGTCTCTCCGACCTTCACAAAAAAAGTTATTCAAGAATATCTCTTTCTCCTATGTGCTTTCATCCCTAACCCTAACCCTAACCCTTCCGAAAGTCGGAGAAGCTCAAGGATGGTACCGATCGATGCGCGCTACCCCATTTAGTGGGGGTAGAGCCTACTTGCAAGTCTCTCCGACCTTCACAAAAAAAGTTATTCAAGAATATCTCCTCAGATTTGGGGGAATTTCGTCGGTCGACCTCTTCCGAAGGTCGTACAAGCTCGGGGATGGTACCAATCGATCCGCAGGACCCAAATTAGTCCAGATGCAACCACTTTCCAAGTCTCTCCGACCTTCACAAAAAAAGTTATTCAAGAATATCTCTTTCTCCTATGTGCTTTCATCCCTAACCCTAACCCTAACCCTTCCGAAAGTCGGAGAAGCTCAAGGATGGTACCGATCGATGCGCGCTACCCCATTTAGTGGGGGTAGAGCCTACTTGCAAGTCTCTCCGACCTTCACAAAAAAAGTTATTCAAGAATATCTCCTCAGATTTGGGGGAATTTCGTCGGTCGACCTCTTCCGAAGGTCGTACAAGCTCGGGGATGGTACCAATCGATCCGCAGGACCCAAATTAGTCCAGATGCAACCACTTTCCAAGTCTCTCCGACCTTCACAAAAAAAGTTATTCAAGAATATCTCTTTCTCCTATGTGCTTTCATCCCTAACCCTAACCCTAACCCTTCCGAAAGTCGGAGAAGCTCAAGGATGGTACCGATCGATGCGCGCTACCCCATTTAGTGGGGGTAGAGCCTACTTGCAAGTCTCTCCGACCTTCACAAAAAAAGTTATTCAAGAATATCTCTTTCTCCTATGTGCTTTCATCCCTAACCCTAACCCTAACCCTTCCGAAAGTCGGAGAAGCTCAAGGATGGTACCGATCGATGCGCGCTACCCCATTTAGTGGGGGTAGAGCCTACTTGCAAGTCTCTCCGACCTTCACAAAAAAAGTTATTCAAGAATATCTCTTTCTCCTATGTGCTTTCATCCCTAACCCTAACCCTAACCCTTCCGAAAGTCGGAGAAGCTCAAGGATGGTACCGATCGATGCGCGCTACCCCATTTAGTGGGGGTAGAGCCTACTTGCAAGTCTCTCCGACCTTCACAAAAAAAGTTATTCAAGAAAATCTCCTCAGATTTGGGGGAATTTCGTCGGTCGACCTCTTCCGAAGGTCGTACAAGCTCGGGGATGGTACCAATCGATCCGCAGGACCCAAATTAGTCCAAATGCAACCACTTTCCAAGTCTCTCCGACCTTCACAAAAAAAGTTATTCAAGAATATCTCTTTCTCCTATGTGCTTTCATCCCTAACCCTAACCCTAACCCTTCCGAAAGTCGGAGAAGCTCAAGGATGGTACCGATCGATGCGCGCTACCCCATTTAGTGGGGGTAGAGCCTACTTGCAAGTCTCTCCGACCTTCACAAAAAAAGTTATTCAAGAATATCTCCTCAGATTTGGGGGAATTTCGTCGGTCGACCTCTTCCGAAGGTCGTACAAGCTCGGGGATGGTACCAATCGATCCGCAGGACCCAAATTAGTCCAGATGCAACCACTTTCCAAGTCTCTCCGACCTTCACAAAAAAAGTTATTCAAGAATATCTCTTTCTCCTATGTGCTTTCATCCCTAACCCTAACCCTAACCCTTCCGAAAGTCGGAGAAGCTCAAGGATGGTACCGATCGATGCGCGCTACCCCATTTAGTGGGGGTAGAGCCTACTTGCAAGTCTCTCCGACCTTCACAAAAAAAGTTATTCAAGAATATCTCTTTCTCCTATGTGCTTTCATCCCTAACCCTAACCCTAACCCTTCCGAAAGTCGGAGAAGCTCAAGGATGGTACCGATCGATGCGCGCTACCCCATTTAGTGGGGGTAGAGCCTACTTGCAAGTCTCTCCGACCTTCACAAAAAAAGTTATTCAAGAATATCTCTTTCTCCTATGTGCTTTCATCCCTAACCCTAACCCTAACCCTTCCGAAAGTCGGAGAAGCTCAAGGATGGTACCGATCGATGCGCGCTACCCCATTTAGTGGGGGTAGAGCCTACTTGCAAGTCTCTCCGACCTTCACAAAAAAAGTTATTCAAGAATATCTCTTTCTCCTATGTGCTTTCATCCCTAACCCTAACCCTAACCCTTCCGAAAGTCGGAGAAGCTCAAGAATGGGACCGATCGATGCGCGCTACCCCATTTAGTGGGGGTAGAGCCTACTTGCAAGTCTCTCCGACCTTCACAAAAAAAGTTATTCAAGAATATCTCCTCAGATTTGGGGGAATTTCGTCGGTCGACCTCTTCCGAAGGTCGTACAAGCTCGGGGATGGTACCAATCGATCCGCAGGACCCAAATTAGTCCAGATGCAACCACTTTCCAAGTCTCTCCGACCTTCACAAAAAAAGTTATTCAAGAATATCTCTTTCTCCTATGTGCTTTCATCCCTAACCCTAACCCTAACCCTTCCGAAAGTCGGAGAAGCTCAAGGATGGTACCGATCGATGCGCGCTACCCCATTTAGTGGGGGTAGAGCCTACTTGCAAGTCTCTCCGACCTTCACAAAAAAAGTTATTCAAGAATATCTCTTTCTCCTATGTGCTTTCATCCCTAACCCTAACCCTAACCCTTCCGAAAGTCGGAGAAGCTCAAGGATGGTACCGATCGATGCGCGCTACCCCATTTAGTGGGGGTAGAGCCTACTTGCAAGTCTCTCCGACCTTCACAAAAAAAGTTATTCAAGAATATCTCCTCAGATTTGGGGGAATTTCGTCGGTCGACCTCTTCCGAAGGTCGTACAAGCTCGGGGATGGTACCAATCGATCCGCAGGACCCAAATTAGTCCAGATGCAACCACTTTCCAAGTCTCTCCGACCTTCACAAAAAAAGTTATTCAAGAATATCTCTTTCTCCTATGTGCTTTCATCCCTAACCCTAACCCTAACCCTTCCGAAAGTCGGAGAAGCTCAAGGATGGTACCGATCGATGCGCGCTACCCCATTTAGTGGGGGTAGAGCCTACTTGCAAGTCTCTCCGACCTTCACAAAAAAAGTTATTCAAGAATATCTCCTCAGATTTGGGGGAATTTCGTCGGTCGACCTCTTCCGAAGGTCGTACAAGCTCGGGGATGGTACCAATCGATCCGCAGGACCCAAATTAGTCCAGATGCAACCACTTTCCAAGTCTCTCCGACCTTCACAAAAAAAGTTATTCAAGAATATCTCTTTCTCCTATGTGCTTTCATCCCTAACCCTAACCCTAACCCTTCCGAAAGTCGGAGAAGCTCAAGGATGGTACCGATCGATGCGCGCTACCCCATTTAGTGGGGGTAGAGCCTACTTGCAAGTCTCTCCGACCTTCACAAAAAAAGTTATTCAAGAATATCTCTTTCTCCTATGTGCTTTCATCCCTAACCCTAACCCTAACCCTTCCGAAAGTCGGAGAAGCTCAAGGATGGTACCGATCGATGCGCGCTACCCCATTTAGTGGGGGTAGAGCCTACTTGCAAGTCTCTCCGACCTTCACAAAAAAAGTTATTCAAGAATATCTCTTTCTCCTATGTGCTTTCATCCCTAACCCTAACCCTAACCCTTCCGAAAGTCGGAGAAGCTCAAGGATGGTACCGATCGATGCGCGCTACCCCATTTAGTGGGGGTAGAGCCTACTTGCAAGTCTCTCCGACCTTCACAAAAAAAGTTATTCAAGAAAATCTCCTCAGATTTGGGGGAATTTCGTCGGTCGACCTCTTCCGAAGGTCGTACAAGCTCGGGGATGGTACCAATCGATCCGCAGGACCCAAATTAGTCCAAATGCAACCACTTTCCAAGTCTCTCCGACCTTCACAAAAAAAGTTATTCAAGAATATCTCTTTCTCCTATGTGCTTTCATCCCTAACCCTAACCCTAACCCTTCCGAAAGTCGGAGAAGCTCAAGGATGGTACCGATCGATGCGCGCTACCCCATTTAGTGGGGGTAGAGCCTACTTGCAAGTCTCTCCGACCTTCACAAAAAAAGTTATTCAAGAATATCTCCTCAGATTTGGGGGAATTTCGTCGGTCGACCTCTTCCGAAGGTCGTACAAGCTCGGGGATGGTACCAATCGATCCGCAGGACCCAAATTAGTCCAGATGCAACCACTTTCCAAGTCTCTCCGACCTTCACAAAAAAAGTTATTCAAGAATATCTCTTTCTCCTATGTGCTTTCATCCCTAACCCTAACCCTAACCCTTCCGAAAGTCGGAGAAGCTCAAGGATGGTACCGATCGATGCGCGCTACCCCATTTAGTGGGGGTAGAGCCTACTTGCAAGTCTCTCCGACCTTCACAAAAAAAGTTATTCAAGAATATCTCTTTCTCCTATGTGCTTTCATCCCTAACCCTAACCCTAACCCTTCCGAAAGTCGGAGAAGCTCAAGGATGGTACCGATCGATGCGCGCTACCCCATTTAGTGGGGGTAGAGCCTACTTGCAAGTCTCTCCGACCTTCACAAAAAAAGTTATTCAAGAATATCTCTTTCTCCTATGTGCTTTCATCCCTAACCCTAACCCTAACCCTTCCGAAAGTCGGAGAAGCTCAAGGATGGTACCGATCGATGCGCGCTACCCCATTTAGTGGGGGTAGAGCCTACTTGCAAGTCTCTCCGACCTTCACAAAAAAAGTTATTCAAGAAAATCTCCTCAGATTTGGGGGAATTTCGTCGGTCGACCTCTTCCGAAGGTCGTACAAGCTCGGGGATGGTACCAATCGATCCGCAGGACCCAAATTAGTCCAAATGCAACCACTTTCCAAGTCTCTCCGACCTTCACAAAAAAAGTTATTCAAGAATATCTCTTTCTCCTATGTGCTTTCATCCCTAACCCTAACCCTAACCCTTCCGAAAGTCGGAGAAGCTCAAGGATGGTACCGATCGATGCGCGCTACCCCATTTAGTGGGGGTAGAGCCTACTTGCAAGTCTCTCCGACCTTCACAAAAAAAGTTATTCAAGAATATCTCCTCAGATTTGGGGGAATTTCGTCGGTCGACCTCTTCCGAAGGTCGTACAAGCTCGGGGATGGTACCAATCGATCCGCAGGACCCAAATTAGTCCAGATGCAACCACTTTCCAAGTCTCTCCGACCTTCACAAAAAAAGTTATTCAAGAATATCTCTTTCTCCTATGTGCTTTCATCCCTAACCCTAACCCTAACCCTTCCGAAAGTCGGAGAAGCTCAAGGATGGTACCGATCGATGCGCGCTACCCCATTTAGTGGGGGTAGAGCCTACTTGCAAGTCTCTCCGACCTTCACAAAAAAAGTTATTCAAGAATATCTCTTTCTCCTATGTGCTTTCATCCCTAACCCTAACCCTAACCCTTCCGAAAGTCGGAGAAGCTCAAAGATGGTACCGATCGATGCGCGCTACCCCATTTAGTGGGGGTAGAGCCTACTTGCAAGTCTCTCCGACCTTCACAAAAAAAGTTATTCAAGAATATCTCTTTCTCCTATGTGCTTTCATCCCTAACCCTAACCCTAACCCTTCCGAAAGACGGAGAAGCTCAAGGATGGTACCGATCGATGCGCGCTACCCCATTTAGTGGGGGTAGAGCCTACTTGCAAGTCTCTCCGACCTTTACAAAAAAAGTTATTCAAGAAAATCTCCTCAGATTTGGGGGAATTTCGTCGGTCGACCTCTTCCGAAGGTCGTACAAGCTCGGGGATGGTACCAATCGATCCGCAGGACCCAAATTAGTCCAAATGCAACCACTTTCCAAGTCTCTCCGACCTTCACAAAAAAAGTTATTCAAGAATATCTCTTTCTCCTATGTGCTTTCATCCCTAACCCTAACCCTAACCCTTCCGAAAGTCGGAGAAGCTCAAGGATGGTACCGATCGATGCGCGCTACCCCATTTAGTGGGGGTAGAGCCTACTTGCAAGTCTCTCCGACCTTCACAAAAAAAGTTATTCAAGAATATCTCTTTCTGCTATGTGCTTTCATCCCTAACCCTAACCCTAACCCTTCCGAAAGTCGGAGAAGCTCAAGGATGGTACCGATCGATGTGCGCTACCCCATTTAGTGGGGGTAGAGCCTACTTGCAAGTCTCTCCGACCTTCACAAAAAAAGTTATTCAAGAATATCTCTTTCTCCTATGTGCTTTCATCCCTAACCCTAACCCTAACCCTTCCGAAAGTCGGAGAAGCTCAAGGATGGTACCGATCGATGCGCGCTACCCCATTTAGTGGGGGTAGAGCCTACTTGCAAGTCTCTCCGACCTTCACAAAAAAAGTTATTCAAGAATATCTCCTCAGATTTGGGGGAATTTCGTCGGTCGACCTCTTCCGAAGGTCGTACAAGCTCGGGGATGGTACCAATCGATCCGCAGGACCCAAATTAGTCCAGATGCAACCACTTTCCAAGTCTCTCCGACCTTCACAAAAAAAGTTATTCAAGAATATCTCTTTCTCCTATGTGCTTTCATCCCTAACCCTAACCCTAACCCTTCCGAAAGTCGGAGAAGCTCAAAGATGGTACCGATCGATGCGCGCTACCCCATTTAGTGGGGGTAGAGCCTACTTGCAAGTCTCTCCGACCTTTACAAAAAAAGTTATTCAAGAATATCTCTTTCTCCTATGTGCTTTCATCCCTAACCCTAACCCTAACCCTTCCGAAAGTCGGAGAAGCTCAAGAATGGTACCGATCGATGCGCGCTACCCCATTTAGTGGGGGTAGAGCCTACTTGCAAGTCTCTCCGACCTTCACAAAAAAAGTTATTCAAGAATATCTCCTCAGATTTGGGGGAATTTCGTCGGTCGACCTCTTCCAAAGGTCGTACAAGCTCGGGGATGGTACCAATCGATCCGCAGGACCCAAATTAGTCCAGATGCAACCACTTTCCAAGTCTCTCCGACCTTCACAAAAAAAGTTATTCAAGAATATCTCTTTCTCCTATGTGCTTTCATCCCTAACCCTAACCCTAACCCTTCCGAAAGTCGGAGAAGCTCAAGGATGGTACCGATCGATGCGCGCTACCCCATTTAGTGGGGGTAGAGCCTACTTGCAAGTCTCTCCGACCTTCACAAAAAAAGTTATTCAAGAATATCTCTTTCTCCTATGTGCTTTCATCCCTAACCCTAACCCTAACCCTTCCGAAAGTCGGAGAAGCTCAAGAATGGGACCGATCGATGCGCGCTACCCCATTTAGTGGGGGTAGAGCCTACTTGCAAGTCTCTCCGACCTTCACAAAAAAAGTTATTCAAGAATATCTCCTCAGATTTGGGGGAATTTCGTCGGTCGACCTCTTCCGAAGGTCGTACAAGCTCGGGGATGGTACCAATCGATCCGCAGGACCCAAATTAGTCCAGATGCAACCACTTTCCAAGTCTCTCCGACCTTCACAAAAAAAGTTATTCAAGAATATCTCTTTCTCCTATGTGCTTTCATCCCTAACCCTAACCCTAACCCTTCCGAAAGTCGGAGAAGCTCAAGGATGGTACCGATCGATGCGCGCTACCCCATTTAGTGGGGGTAGAGCCTACTTGCAAGTCTCTCCGACCTTCACAAAAAAAGTTATTCAAGAATATCTCCTCAGATTTGGGGGAATTTCGTCGGTCGACCTCTTCCGAAGGTCGTACAAGCTCGGGGATGGTACCAATCGATCCGCAGGACCCAAATTAGTCCAGATGCAACCACTTTCCAAGTCTCTCCGACCTTCACAAAAAAAGTTATTCAAGAATATCTCTTTCTCCTATGTGCTTTCATCCCTAACCCTAACCCTAACCCTTCCGAAAGTCGGAGAAGCTCAAGGATGGTACCGATCGATGCGCGCTACCCCATTTAGTGGGGGTAGAGCCTACTTGCAAGTCTCTCCGACCTTCACAAAAAAAGTTATTCAAGAATATCTCTTTCTCCTATGTGCTTTCATCCCTAACCCTAACCCTAACCCTTCCGAAAGTCGGAGAAGCTCAAGGATGGTACCGATCGATGCGCGCTACCCCATTTAGTGGGGGTAGAGCCTACTTGCAAGTCTCTCCGACCTTCACAAAAAAAGTTATTCAAGAATATCTCCTCAGATTTGGGGGAATTTCGTCGGTCGACCTCTTCCGAAGGTCGTACAAGCTCGGGGATGGTACCAATCGATCCGCAGGACCCAAATTAGTCCAGATGCAACCACTTTCCAAGTCTCTCCGACCTTCACAAAAAAAGTTATTCAAGAATATCTCTTTCTCCTATGTGCTTTCATCCCTAACCCTAACCCTTCCGAAAGTCGGAGAAGCTCAAGGATGGTACCGATCGATGCGCGCTACCCCATTTAGTGGGGGTAGAGCCTACTTGCAAGTCTCTCCGACCTTCACAAAAAAAGTTATTCAAGAATATCTCCTCAGATTTGGGGGAATTTCGTCGGTCGACCTCTTCCGAAGGTCGTACAAGCTCGGGGATGGTACCAATCGATCCGCAGGACCCAAATTAGTCCAGATGCAACCACTTTCCAAGTCTCTCCGACCTTCACAAAAAAAGTTATTCAAGAATATCTCTTTCTCCTATGTGCTTTCATCCCTAACCCTAACCCTAACCCTTCCGAAAGTCGGAGAAGCTCAAGGATGGTACCGATCGATGCGCGCTACCCCATTTAGTGGGGGTAGAGCCTACTTGCAAGTCTCTCCGACCTTCACAAAAAAAGTTATTCAAGAATATCTCTTTCTCCTATGTGCTTTCATCCCTAACCCTAACCCTAACCCTTCCGAAAGTCGGAGAAGCTCAAGGATGGTACCGATCGATGCGCGCTACCCCATTTAGTGGGGGTAGAGCCTACTTGCAAGTCTCTCCGACCTTCACAAAAAAAGTTATTCAAGAATATCTCTTTCTCCTATGTGCTTTCATCCCTAACCCTAACCCTAACCCTTCCGAAAGTCGGAGAAGCTCAAGGATGGTACCGATCGATGCGCGCTACCCCATTTAGTGGGGGTAGAGCCTACTTGCAAGTCTCTCCGACCTTCACAAAAAAAGTTATTCAAGAATATCTCTTTCTCCTATGTGCTTTCATCCCTAACCCTAACCCTAACCCTTCCGAAAGTCGGAGAAGCTCAAAGATGGTACCGATCGATGCGCGCTACCCCATTTAGTGGGGGTAGAGCCTACTTGCAAGTCTCTCCGACCTTCACAAAAAAAGTTATTCAAGAATATCTCCTCAGATTTGGGGGAATTTCGTCGGTCGACCTCTTCCGAAGGTCGTACAAGCTCGGGGATGGTACCAATCGATCCGCAGGACCCAAATTAGTCCAGATGCAACCACTTTCCAAGTCTCTCCGACCTTCACAAAAAAAGTTATTCAAGAATATCTCTTTCTCCTATGTGCTTTCATCCCTAACCCTAACCCTAACCCTTCCGAAAGTCGGAGAAGCTCAAGGATGGTACCGATCGATGCGCGCTACCCCATTTAGTGGGGGTAGAGCCTACTTGCAAGTCTCTCCGACCTTCACAAAAAAAGTTATTCAAGAATATCTCCTCAGATTTGGGGGAATTTCGTCGGTCGACCTCTTCCGAAGGTCGTACAAGCTCGGGGATGGTACCAATCGATCCGCAGGACCCAAATTAGTCCAGATGCAACCACTTTCCAAGTCTCTCCGACCTTCACAAAAAAAGTTATTCAAGAATATCTCTTTCTCCTATGTGCTTTCATCCCTAACCCTAACCCTAACCCTTCCGAAAGTCGGAGAAGCTCAAGGATGGTACCGATCGATGCGCGCTACCCCATTTAGTGGGGGTAGAGCCTACTTGCAAGTCTCTCCGACCTTCACAAAAAAAGTTATTCAAGAATATCTCTTTCTCCTATGTGCTTTCATCCCTAACCCTAACCCTAACCCTTCCGAAAGTCGGAGAAGCTCAAGGATGGTACCGATCGATGCGCGCTACCCCATTTAGTGGGGGTAGAGCCTACTTGCAAGTCTCTCCGACCTTCACAAAAAAAGTTATTCAAGAATATCTCTTTCTCCTATGTGCTTTCATCCCTAACCCTAACCCTAACCCTTCCGAAAGTCGGAGAAGCTCAAGGATGGTACCGATCGATGCGCGCTACCCCATTTAGTGGGGGTAGAGCCTACTTGCAAGTCTCTCCGACCTTCACAAAAAAAGTTATTCAAGAATATCTCTTTCTCCTATGTGCTTTCATCCCTAACCCTAACCCTAACCCTTCCGAAAGTCGGAGAAGCTCAAAGATGGTACCGATCGATGCGCGCTACCCCATTTAGTGGGGGTAGAGCCTACTTGCAAGTCTCTCCGACCTTCACAAAAAAAGTTATTCAAGAATATCTCCTCAGATTTGGGGGAATTTCGTCGGTCGACCTCTTCCGAAGGTCGTACAAGCTCGGGGATGGTACCAATCGATCCGCAGGACCCAAATTAGTCCAGATGCAACCACTTTCCAAGTCTCTCCGACCTTCACAAAAAAAGTTATTCAAGAATATCTCTTTCTCCTATGTGCTTTCATCCCTAACCCTAACCCTAACCCTTCCGAAAGTCGGAGAAGCTCAAGGATGGTACCGATCGATGCGCGCTACCCCATTTAGTGGGGGTAGAGCCTACTTGCAAGTCTCTCCGACCTTCACAAAAAAAGTTATTCAAGAATATCTCCTCAGATTTGGGGGAATTTCGTCGGTCGACCTCTTCCGAAGGTCGTACAAGCTCGGGGATGGTACCAATCGATCCGCAGGACCCAAATTAGTCCAGATGCAACCACTTTCCAAGTCTCTCCGACCTTCACAAAAAAAGTTATTCAAGAATATCTCTTTCTCCTATGTGCTTTCATCCCTAACCCTAACCCTAACCCTTCCGAAAGTCGGAGAAGCTCAAGGATGGTACCGATCGATGCGCGCTACCCCATTTAGTGGGGGTAGAGCCTACTTGCAAGTCTCTCCGACCTTCACAAAAAAAGTTATTCAAGAATATCTCTTTCTCCTATGTGCTTTCATCCCTAACCCTAACCCTAACCCTTCCGAAAGTCGGAGAAGCTCAAGGATGGTACCGATCGATGCGCGCTACCCCATTTAGTGGGGGTAGAGCCTACTTGCAAGTCTCTCCGACCTTCACAAAAAAAGTTATTCAAGAATATCTCTTTCTCCTATGTGCTTTCATCCCTAACCCTAACCCTAACCCTTCCGAAAGTCGGAGAAGCTCAAGGATGGTACCGATCGATGCGCGCTACCCCATTTAGTGGGGGTAGAGCCTACTTGCAAGTCTCTCCGACCTTCACAAAAAAAGTTATTCAAGAAAATCTCCTCAGATTTGGGGGAATTTCGTCGGTCGACCTCTTCCGAAGGTCGTACAAGCTCGGGGATGGTACCAATCGATCCGCAGGACCCAAATTAGTCCAAATGCAACCACTTTCCAAGTCTCTCCGACCTTCACAAAAAAAGTTATTCAAGAATATCTCTTTCTCCTATGTGCTTTCATCCCTAACCCTAACCCTAACCCTTCCGAAAGTCGGAGAAGCTCAAGGATGGTACCGATCGATGCGCGCTACCCCATTTAGTGGGGGTAGAGCCTACTTGCAAGTCTCTCCGACCTTCACAAAAAAAGTTATTCAAGAATATCTCTTTCTGCTATGTGCTTTCATCCCTAACCCTAACCCTAACCCTTCCGAAAGTCGGAGAAGCTCAAGGATGGTACCGATCGATGTGCGCTACCCCATTTAGTGGGGGTAGAGCCTACTTGCAAGTCTCTCCGACCTTCACAAAAAAAGTTATTCAAGAATATCTCTTTCTCCTATGTGCTTTCATCCCTAACCCTAACCCTTCCGAAAGTCGGAGAAGCTCAAGGATGGTACCGATCGATGCGCGCTACCCCATTTAGTGGGGGTAGAGCCTACTTGCAAGTCTCTCCGACCTTCACAAAAAAAGTTATTCAAGAATATCTCCTCAGATTTGGGGGAATTTCGTGGGTCGACCTCTTCCGAAGGTCGTACAAGCTCGGGGATGGTACCAATCGATCCGCAGGACCCAAATTAGTCCAGATGCAACCACTTTCCAAGTCTCTCCGACCTTCACAAAAAAAGTTATTCAAGAATATCTCTTTCTCCTATGTGCTTTCATCCCTAACCCTAACCCTAACCCTTCCGAAAGTCGGAGAAGCTCAAGGATGGTACCGATCGATGCGCGCTACCCCATTTAGTGGGGGTAGAGCCTACTTGCAAGTCTCTCCGACCTTCACAAAAAAAGTTATTCAAGAATATCTCCTCAGATTTGGGGGAATTTCGTCGGTCGACCTCTTCCGAAGGTCGTACAAGCTCGGGGATGGTACCAATCGATCCGCAGGACCCAAATTAGTCCAGATGCAACCACTTTCCAAGTCTCTCCGACCTTCACAAAAAAAGTTATTCAAGAATATCTCTTTCTCCTATGTGCTTTCATCCCTAACCCTAACCCTAACCCTTCCGAAAGTCGGAGAAGCTCAAGGATGGTACCGATCGATGCGCGCTACCCCATTTAGTGGGGGTAGAGCCTACTTGCAAGTCTCTCCGACCTTCACAAAAAAAGTTATTCAAGAATATCTCTTTCTCCTATGTGCTTTCATCCCTAACCCTAACCCTAACCCTTCCGAAAGTCGGAGAAGCTCAAGGATGGTACCGATCGATGCGCGCTACCCCATTTAGTGGGGGTAGAGCCTACTTGCAAGTCTCTCCGACCTTCACAAAAAAAGTTATTCAAGAAAATCTCCTCAGATTTGGGGGAATTTCGTCGGTCGACCTCTTTCGAAGGTCGTACAAGCTCGGGGATGGTACCAATCGATCCGCAGGACCCAAATTAGTCCAGATGCAACCACTTTCCAAGTCTCTCCGACCTTCACAAAAAAAGTTATTCAAGAATATCTCTTTCTCCTATGTGCTTTCATCCCTAACCCTAACCCTTCCGAAAGTCGGAAAAGCTCAAGGATGGTACCAATCGATGCGCACTACCCCATTTAGTGGGGGTAGAGCCTACTTGCAAGTCTCTCCGACCTTCACAAAAAAAGTTATTCAAGAATATCTCCTCAGATTTGGGGGAATTCTGTCGGTCGACCTCTTCCGAAGGTCGTACAAGCTCGGGGATGGTACCAATCGATCCGCAGGACCCAAATTAGTCCAGATGCAACCACTTTCCAAGTCTCTCCGACCTTCACAAAAAAAGTTATTCAAGAATATCTCTTTCTCCTATGTGCTTTCATCCCTAACCCTAACCCTAACCCTTCCGAAAGTCGGAGAAGCTCAAGGATGGTACCGATCGATGCGCGCTACCCCATTTAGTGGGGGTAGAGCCTACTTGCAAGTCTCTCCGACCTTCACAAAAAAAGTTATTCAAGAATATCTCCTCAGATTTGGGGGAATTTCGTCGGTCGACCTCTTCCGAAGGTCGTACAAGCTCGGGGATGGTACCAATCGATCCGCAGGACCCAAATTAGTCCAGATGCAACCACTTTCCAAGTCTCTCCGACCTTCACAAAAAAAGTTATTCAAGAATATCTCTTTCTCCTATGTGCTTTCATCCCTAACCCTAACCCTAACCCTTTCGAAAGTCGGAGAAGCTCAAGGATGGTACTGATCGATGCGCGCTACCCCATTTAGTGGGGGTAGAGCCTACTTGCAAGTCTCTCCGACCTTCACAAAAAAAGTTATTCAAGAATATCTCTTTCTCCTATGTGCTTTCATCCCTAACCCTAACCCTAACCCTTCCGAAAGTCGGAGAAGCTCAAGGATGGTACCGATCGATGCGCGTTACCCCATTTAGTGGGGGTAGAGCCTACTTGCAAGTCTCTCCGACCTTCACAAAAAAAGTTATTCAAGAATATCTCTTTCTCCTATGTGCTTTCATCCCTAACCCTAACCCTAACCCTTCCGAAAGTCGGAGAAGCTCAAGGATGGTATCGATCGATGCGCGCTACCCCATTTAGTGGGGGTAGAGCCTACTTGCAAGTCTCTCCGACCTTCACAAAAAAAGTTATTCAAGAATATCTCTTTCTCCTATGTGCTTTCATCCCTAACCCTAACCCTAACCCTTCCGAAAGTCGGAGAAGCTCAAGGATGGTACCGATCGATGCGCGCTACCCCATTTAGTGGGGGTAGAGCCTACTTGCAAGTCTCTCCGACCTTCACAAAAAAAGTTATTCAAGAATATCTCTTTCTCCTATGTGCTTTCATCCCTAACCCTAACCCTAACCCTTCCGAAAGTCGGAGAAGCTCAAGGATGGTACCGATCGATGCGCGCTACCCCATTTAGTGGGGGTAGAGCCTACTTGCAAGTCTCTCCGACCTTCACAAAAAAAGTTATTCAAGAATATCTCTTTCTCCTATGTGCTTTCATCCCTAACCCTAACCCTAACCCTTCCGAAAGTCGGAGAAGCTCAAGGATGGTACCGATCGATGCGCGCTACCCCATTTAGTGGGGGTAGAGCCTACTTGCAAGTCTCTCCGACCTTCACAAAAAAAGTTATTCAAGAATATCTCCTCAGATTTGGGGGAATTTCGTCGGTCGACCTCTTCCGAAGGTCGTACAAGCTCGGGGATGGTACCAATCGATCCGCAGGACCCAAATTAGTCCAGATGCAACCACTTTCCAAGTCTCTCCGACCTTCACAAAAAAAGTTATTCAAGAATATCTCTTTCTCCTATGTGCTTTCATCCCTAACCCTAACCCTAACCCTTCCGAAAGTCGGAGAAGCTCAAGGATGGTACCGATCGATGCGCGCTACCCCATTTAGTGGGGGTAGAGCCTACTTGCAAGTCTCTCCGACCTTCACAAAAAAAGTTATTCAAGAATATCTCCTCAGATTTGGGGGAATTTCGTCGGTCGACCTCTTCCGAAGGTCGTACAAGCTCGGGGATGGTACCAATCGATCCGCAGGACCCAAATTAGTCCAGATGCAACCACTTTCCAAGTCTCTCCGACCTTCACAAAAAAAGTTATTCAAGAATATCTCTTTCTCCTATGTGCTTTCATCCCTAACCCTAACCCTAACCCTTCCGAAAGTCGGAGAAGCTCAAGGATGGTACCGATCGATGCGCGCTACCCCATTTAGTGGGGGTAGAGCCTACTTGCAAGTCTCTCCGACCTTCACAAAAAAAGTTATTCAAGAATATCTCTTTCTCCTATGTGCTTTCATCCCTAACCCTAACCCTAACCCTTCCGAAAGTCGGAGAAGCTCAAGGATGGTACCGATCGATGCGCGCTACCCCATTTAGTGGGGGTAGAGCCGACTTGCAAGTCTCTCCGACCTTCACAAAAAAAGTTATTCAAGAATATCTCTTTCTCCTATGTGCTTTCATCCCTAACCCTAACCCTAACCCTTCCGAAAGTCGGAGAAGCTCAAGGATGGTACCGATCGATGCGCGCTACCCCATTTAGTGGGGGTAGAGCCTACTTGCAAGTCTCTCCGACCTTCACAAAAAAAGTTATTCAAGAATATCTCTTTCTCCTATGTGCTTTCATCCCTAACCCTAACCCTAACCCTTCCGAAAGTCGGAGAAGCTCAAAGATGGTACCGATCGATGCGCGCTACCCCATTTAGTGGGGGTAGAGCCTACTTGCAAGTCTCTCCGACCTTCACAAAAAAAGTTATTCAAGAATATCTCCTCAGATTTGGGGGAATTTCGTCGGTCGACCTCTTCCGAAGGTCGTACAAGCTCGGGGATGGTACCAATCGATCCGCAGGACCCAAATTAGTCCAGATGCAACCACTTTCCAAGTCTCTCCGACCTTCACAAAAAAAGTTATTCAAGAATATCTCTTTCTCCTATGTGCTTTCATCCCTAACCCTAACCCTAACCCTTCCGAAAGTCGGAGAAGCTCAAGGATGGTACCGATCGATGCGCGCTACCCCATTTAGTGGGGGTAGAGCCTACTTGCAAGTCTCTCCGACCTTCACAAAAAAAGTTATTCAAGAATATCTCCTCAGATTTGGGGGAATTTCGTCGGTCGACCTCTTCCGAAGGTCGTACAAGCTCGGGGATGGTACCAATCGATCCGCAGGACCCAAATTAGTCCAGATGCAACCACTTTCCAAGTCTCTCCGACCTTCACAAAAAAAGTTATTCAAGAATATCTCTTTCTCCTATGTGCTTTCATCCCTAACCCTAACCCTAACCCTTCCGAAAGTCGGAGAAGCTCAAGGATGGTACCGATCGATGCGCGCTACCCCATTTAGTGGGGGTAGAGCCTACTTGCAAGTCTCTCCGACCTTCACAAAAAAAGTTATTCAAGAATATCTCTTTCTCCTATGTGCTTTCATCCCTAACCCTAACCCTAACCCTTCCGAAAGTCGGAGAAGCTCAAGGATGGTACCGATCGATGCGCGCTACCCCATTTAGTGGGGGTAGAGCCTACTTGCAAGTCTCTCCGACCTTCACAAAAAAAGTTATTCAAGAATATCTCTTTCTCCTATGTGCTTTCATCCCTAACCCTAACCCTAACCCTTCCGAAAGTCGGAGAAGCTCAAGGATGGTACCGATCGATGCGCGCTACCCCATTTAGTGGGGGTAGAGCCTACTTGCAAGTCTCTCCGACCTTCACAAAAAAAGTTATTCAAGAAAATCTCCTCAGATTTGGGGGAATTTCGTCGGTCGACCTCTTCCGAAGGTCGTACAAGCTCGGGGATGGTACCAATCGATCCGCAGGACCCAAATTAGTCCAAATGCAACCACTTTCCAAGTCTCTCCGACCTTCACAAAAAAAGTTATTCAAGAATATCTCTTTCTCCTATGTGCTTTCATCCCTAACCCTAACCCTAACCCTTCCGAAAGTCGGAGAAGCTCAAGGATGGTACCGATCGATGCGCGCTACCCCATTTAGTGGGGGTAGAGCCTACTTGCAAGTCTCTCCGACCTTCACAAAAAAAGTTATTCAAGAATATCTCTTTCTGCTATGTGCTTTCATCCCTAACCCTAACCCTAACCCTTCCGAAAGTCGGAGAAGCTCAAGGATGGTACCGATCGATGTGCGCTACCCCATTTAGTGGGGGTAGAGCCTACTTGCAAGTCTCTCCGACCTTCACAAAAAAAGTTATTCAAGAATATCTCTTTCTCCTATGTGCTTTCATCCCTAACCCTAACCCTTCCGAAAGTCGGAGAAGCTCAAGGATGGTACCGATCGATGCGCGCTACCCCATTTAGTGGGGGTAGAGCCTACTTGCAAGTCTCTCCGACCTTCACAAAAAAAGTTATTCAAGAATATCTCCTCAGATTTGGGGGAATTTCGTGGGTCGACCTCTTCCGAAGGTCGTACAAGCTCGGGGATGGTACCAATCGATCCGCAGGACCCAAATTAGTCCAGATGCAACCACTTTCCAAGTCTCTCCGACCTTCACAAAAAAAGTTATTCAAGAATATCTCTTTCTCCTATGTGCTTTCATCCCTAACCCTAACCCTAACCCTTCCGAAAGTCGGAGAAGCTCAAGGATGGTACCGATCGATGCGCGCTACCCCATTTAGTGGGGGTAGAGCCTACTTGCAAGTCTCTCCGACCTTCACAAAAAAAGTTATTCAAGAATATCTCCTCAGATTTGGGGGAATTTCGTCGGTCGACCTCTTCCGAAGGTCGTACAAGCTCGGGGATGGTACCAATCGATCCGCAGGACCCAAATTAGTCCAGATGCAACCACTTTCCAAGTCTCTCCGACCTTCACAAAAAAAGTTATTCAAGAATATCTCTTTCTCCTATGTGCTTTCATCCCTAACCCTAACCCTAACCCTTCCGAAAGTCGGAGAAGCTCAAGGATGGTACCGATCGATGCGCGCTACCCCATTTAGTGGGGGTAGAGCCTACTTGCAAGTCTCTCCGACCTTCACAAAAAAAGTTATTCAAGAATATCTCTTTCTCCTATGTGCTTTCATCCCTAACCCTAACCCTAACCCTTCCGAAAGTCGGAGAAGCTCAAGGATGGTACCGATCGATGCGCGCTACCCCATTTAGTGGGGGTAGAGCCTACTTGCAAGTCTCTCCGACCTTCACAAAAAAAGTTATTCAAGAAAATCTCCTCAGATTTGGGGGAATTTCGTCGGTCGACCTCTTTCGAAGGTCGTACAAGCTCGGGGATGGTACCAATCGATCCGCAGGACCCAAATTAGTCCAGATGCAACCACTTTCCAAGTCTCTCCGACCTTCACAAAAAAAGTTATTCAAGAATATCTCTTTCTCCTATGTGCTTTCATCCCTAACCCTAACCCTTCCGAAAGTCGGAAAAGCTCAAGGATGGTACCAATCGATGCGCACTACCCCATTTAGTGGGGGTAGAGCCTACTTGCAAGTCTCTCCGACCTTCACAAAAAAAGTTATTCAAGAATATCTCCTCAGATTTGGGGGAATTCTGTCGGTCGACCTCTTCCGAAGGTCGTACAAGCTCGGGGATGGTACCAATCGATCCGCAGGACCCAAATTAGTCCAGATGCAACCACTTTCCAAGTCTCTCCGACCTTCACAAAAAAAGTTATTCAAGAATATCTCTTTCTCCTATGTGCTTTCATCCCTAACCCTAACCCTAACCCTTCCGAAAGTCGGAGAAGCTCAAGGATGGTACCGATCGATGCGCGCTACCCCATTTAGTGGGGGTAGAGCCTACTTGCAAGTCTCTCCGACCTTCACAAAAAAAGTTATTCAAGAATATCTCCTCAGATTTGGGGGAATTTCGTCGGTCGACCTCTTCCGAAGGTCGTACAAGCTCGGGGATGGTACCAATCGATCCGCAGGACCCAAATTAGTCCAGATGCAACCACTTTCCAAGTCTCTCCGACCTTCACAAAAAAAGTTATTCAAGAATATCTCTTTCTCCTATGTGCTTTCATCCCTAACCCTAACCCTAACCCTTTCGAAAGTCGGAGAAGCTCAAGGATGGTACTGATCGATGCGCGCTACCCCATTTAGTGGGGGTAGAGCCTACTTGCAAGTCTCTCCGACCTTCACAAAAAAAGTTATTCAAGAATATCTCTTTCTCCTATGTGCTTTCATCCCTAACCCTAACCCTAACCCTTCCGAAAGTCGGAGAAGCTCAAGGATGGTACCGATCGATGCGCGTTACCCCATTTAGTGGGGGTAGAGCCTACTTGCAAGTCTCTCCGACCTTCACAAAAAAAGTTATTCAAGAATATCTCTTTCTCCTATGTGCTTTCATCCCTAACCCTAACCCTAACCCTTCCGAAAGTCGGAGAAGCTCAAGGATGGTATCGATCGATGCGCGCTACCCCATTTAGTGGGGGTAGAGCCTACTTGCAAGTCTCTCCGACCTTCACAAAAAAAGTTATTCAAGAATATCTCTTTCTCCTATGTGCTTTCAACCCTAACCCTAACCCTAACTTTTCCGAAAGTCGGAGAAGCTCAAGGATGGTACCGATCGATGCGCGCTACCCCATTTAGTGGGGGTAGAGCCTACTTGCAAGTCTCTCCGACCTTCACAAAAAAAGTTATTCAAGAATATCTCCTCAGATTTGGGGGAATTTCGTCGGTCGACCTCTTCCCAAGGTCGTACAAGCTCGGGGATGGTACCAATCGATCCGCAGGACCCAAATTAGTCCAGATGCAACCACTTTCCAAGTCTCTCCGACCTTCACAAAAAAAGTTATTCAAGAATATCTCTTTCTCCTATGTGCTTTCATCCCTAACCCTAACCCTAACCCTTTCGAAAGTCGGAGAAGCTCAAGGATGGTACTGATCGATGCGCGCTACCCCATTTAGTGGGGGTAGAGCCTACTTGCAAGTCTCTCCGACCTTCACAAAAAAAGTTATTCAAGAATATCTCTTTCTCCTATGTGCTTTCATCCCTAACCCTAACCCTAACCCTTCCGAAAGTCGGAGAAGCTCAAGGATGGTACCGATCGATGCGCGTTACCCCATTTAGTGGGGGTAGAGCCTACTTGCAAGTCTCTCCGACCTTCACAAAAAAAGTTATTCAAGAATATCTCTTTCTCCTATGTGCTTTCATCCCTAACCCTAACCCTAACCCTTCCGAAAGTCGGAGAAGCTCAAGGATGGTATCGATCGATGCGCGCTACCCCATTTAGTGGGGGTAGAGCCTACTTGCAAGTCTCTCCGACCTTCACAAAAAAAGTTATTCAAGAATATCTCTTTCTCCTATGTGCTTTCAACCCTAACCCTAACCCTAACTTTTCCGAAAGTCGGAGAAGCTCAAGGATGGTACCGATCGATGCGCGCTACCCCATTTAGTGGGGGTAGAGCCTACTTGCAAGTCTCTCCGACCTTCACAAAAAAAGTTATTCAAGAATATCTCCTCAGATTTGGGGGAATTTCGTCGGTCGACCTCTTCCCAAGGTCGTACAAGCTCGGGGATGGTACCAATCGATCCGCAGGACCCAAATTAGTCCAGATGCAACCACTTTCCAAGTCTCTCCGACCTTCACAAAAAAAGTTATTCAAGAATATCTCTTTCTCCTATGTGCTTTCATCCCTAACCCTAACCCTAACCCTTCTGAAAGTCGGAGAAGCTCAAGGATGGTACCGATCGATGCGCGCTACCCCATTTAGTGGGGGTAGAGCCTACTTGCAAGTCTCTTCGACCTTCACAAAAAAAGTTATTCAAGAATATCTCTTTCTCCTATGTGCTTTCATCCCTAACCCTAACCCTAACCCTTCCGAAAGTCGGAGAAGCTCAAGGATGGTACCGATCGATGCGCGCTACCCCATTTAGTGGGGGTAGAGCCTACTTGCAAGTCTCTCCGACCTTCACAAAAAAAGTTATTCAAGAATATCTCCTCAGATTTGGGGGAATTTCGTCGGTCGACCTCTTCCGAAGGTCGTACAAGCTCGGGGATGGTACCAATCGATCCGCAGGACCCAAATTAGTCCAGATGCAACCACTTTCCAAGTCTCTCCGACCTTCACAAAAAAAGTTATTCAAGAATATCTCTTTCTCCTATGTGCTTTCATCCCTAACCCTAACCCTAACCCTTCTGAAAGTCGGAGAAGCTCAAAAATGGTACCGATCGATGCGCGCTACCCCATTTAGTGGGGGTAGAGCCTACTTGCAAGTCTCTCCGACCTTCACAAAAAAAGTTATTCAAGAATATCTCTTTCTCCTATGTGCTTTCATCCCTAACCCTAACCCTAACCCTTCCGAAAGTTGGAGAAGCTCAAGGATGGTACTGATCGATGCGCGCTACCCCATTTAGTGGGGGTAGAGCCTACTTGCAAGTCTCTCCGACCTTCACAAAAAAAGTTATTCAAGAATATCTCCTCAGATTTGGGGGAATTTCGTCGGTCGACCTCTTCCGAAGGTCGTACAAGCTCGGGGATGGTACCAATCGATCTGCAGGACCCAAATTAGTCCAGATGCAACCACTTTCCAAGTCTCTCCGACCTTCACAAAAAAAGTTATTCAAGAATATCTCTTTCTCCTATGTGCTTTCATCCCTAACCCTAACCCTAACCCTTCCGAAAGTCGGAGAAGCTCAAGGATGGTACCGATCGATGCGCGCTACCCCATTTAGTGGGGGTAGAGCCTACTTGCAAGTCTCTCCGACCTTCACAAAAAAAGTTATTCAAGAAAATCTCCTCAGATTTGGGGGAATTTCGTCGGTCGACCTCTTTCGAAGGTCGTACAAGCTCGGGGATGGTACCAATCGATCCGCAGGACCCAAATTAGTCCAGATGCAACCACTTTCCAAGTCTCTCCGACCTTCACAAAAAAAGTTATTCAAGAATATCTCTTTCTCCTATGTGCTTTCATCCCTAACCCTAACCCTAACCCTTCCGAAAGTCGGAGAAGCTCAAGGATGGTACCGATCGATGCGCGCTACCCCATTTAGTGGGGGTAGAGCCTACTTGCAAGTCTCTCCGACCTTCACAAAAAAAGTTATTCAAGAAAATCTCCTCAGATTTGGGGGAATTTCGTCGGTCGACCTCTTCCGAAGGTCGTACAAGCTCGGGGATGGTACCAATCGATCCGCAGGACCCAAATTAGTCCAAATGCAACCACTTTCCAAGTCTCTCCGACCTTCACAAAAAAAGTTATTCAAGAATATCTCTTTCTCCTATGTGCTTTCATCCCTAACCCTAACCCTAACCCTTTCGAAAGTCGGAGAAGCTCAAGGATGGTACTGATCGATGCGCGCTACCCCATTTAGTGGGGGTAGAGCCTACTTGCAAGTCTCTCCGACCTTCACAAAAAAAGTTATTCAAGAATATCTCTTTCTCCTATGTGCTTTCATCCCTAACCCTAACCCTAACCCTTCCGAAAGTCGGAGAAGCTCAAGGATGGTACCGATCGATGCGCGTTACCACATTTAGTGGGGGTAGAGCCTACTTGCAAGTCTCTCCGACCTTCACAAAAAAAGTTATTCAAGAATATCTCTTTCTCCTATGTGCTTTCATCCCTAACCCTAACCCTAACCCTTCCGAAAGTCGGAGAAGCTCAAGGATGGTATCGATCGATGCGCGCTACCCCATTTAGTGGGGGTAGAGCCTACTTGCAAGTCTCTCCGACCTTCACAAAAAAAGTTATTCAAGAATATCTCTTTCTCCTATGTGCTTTCAACCCTAACCCTAACCCTAACCCTTCCGAAAGTCGGAGAAGCTCAAGGATGGTACCGATCGATGCGCGCTACCCCATTTAGTGGGGGTAGAGCCTACTTGCAAGTCTCTCCGACCTTCACAAAAAAAGTTATTCAAGAATATCTCCTCAGATTTGGGGGAATTTCGTCGGTCGACCTCTTCCCAAGGTCGTACAAGCTCGGGGATGGTACCAATCGATCCGCAGGACCCAAATTAGTCCAGATGCAACCACTTTCCAAGTCTCTCCGACCTTCACAAAAAAAGTTATTCAAGAATATCTCTTTCTCCTATGTGCTTTCATCCCTAACCCTAACCCTAACCCTTCTGAAAGTCGGAGAAGCTCAAGGATGGTACCGATCGATGCGCGCTACCCCATTTAGTGGGGGTAGAGCCTACTTGCAAGTCTCTTCGACCTTCACAAAAAAAGTTATTCAAGAATATCTCTTTCTCCTATGTGCTTTCATCCCTAACCCTAACCCTAACCCTTCCGAAAGTCGGAGAAGCTCAAGGATGGTACCGATCGATGCGCGCTACCCCATTTAGTGGGGGTAGAGCCTACTTGCAAGTCTCTCCGACCTTCACAAAAAAAGTTATTCAAGAATATCTCCTCAGATTTGGGGGAATTTCGTCGGTCGACCTCTTCCGAAGGTCGTACAAGCTCGGGGATGGTACCAATCGATCCGCAGGACCCAAATTAGTCCAGATGCAACCACTTTCCAAGTCTCTCCGACCTTCACAAAAAAAGTTATTCAAGAATATCTCTTTCTCCTATGTGCTTTCATCCCTAACCCTAACCCTAACCCTTCTGAAAGTCGGAGAAGCTCAAAGATGGTACCGATCGATGCGCGCTACCCCATTTCGTGGGGGTAGAGCCTACTTGCAAGTCTCTCCGACCTTCACAAAAAAAGTTATTCAAGAATATCTCTTTCTCCTATGTGCTTTCATCCCTAACCCTAACCCTAACCCTTCCGAAAGTTGGAGAAGCTCAAGGATGGTACTGATCGATGCGCGCTACCCCATTTAGTGGGGGTAGAGCCTACTTGCAAGTCTCTCCGACCTTCACAAAAAAAGTTATTCAAGAATATCTCCTCAGATTTGGGGGAATTTCGTCGGTCGACCTCTTCCGAAGGTCGTACAAGCTCGGGGATGGTACCAATCGATCTGCAGGACCCAAATTAGTCCAGATGCAACCACTTTCCAAGTCTCTCCGACCTTCACAAAAAAAGTTATTCAAGAATATCTCTTTCTCCTATGTGCTTTCATCCCTAACCCTAACCCTAACCCTTCCGAAAGTTGGAGAAGCTCAAGGATGGTACTGATCGATGCGCGCTACCCCATTTAGTGGGGGTAGAGCCTACTTGCAAGTCTCTCCGACCTTCACAAAAAAAGTTATTCAAGAATATCTCCTCAGATTTGGGGGAATTTCGTCGGTCGACCTCTTCCGAAGGTCGTACAAGCTCGGGGATGGTACCAATCGATCTGCAGGACCCAAATTAGTCCAGATGCAACCACTTTCCAAGTCTCTCCGACCTTCACAAAAAAAGTTATTCAAGAATATCTCTTTCTCCTATGTGCTTTCATCCCTAACCCTAACCCTTCCGAAAGTCGGAGAAGCTCAAGGATGGTACCGATCGATGTGCACTACCCCATTTAGTGGGGGTAGAGCCTACTTGCAAGTCTCTCCGACCTTCACAAAAAAAGTTATTCAAGAATATCTCCTCAGATTTGGGGGAATTCTGTCGGTCGACCTCTTCCGAAGGTCGTACAAGCTCGGGGATGGTACCAATCGATCTGCAGGACCCAAATTAGTCCAGATGCAACCACTTTCCAAGTCTCTCCGACCTTCACAAAAAAAGTTATTCAAGAATATCTCTTTCTCCTATGTGCTTTCATCCCTAACCCTAACCCTAACCCTTCCGAAAGTCGGAGAAGCTCAAGGATGGTACCGATCGATGCGCGCTACCCCATTTAGTGGGGGTAGAGCCTACTTGCAAGTCTCTCCGACCTTCACAAAAAAAGTTATTCAAGAAAATCTCCTCAGATTTGGGGGAATTTCGTCGGTCGACCTCTTTCGAAGGTCGTACAAGCTCGGGGATGGTACCAATCGATCCGCAGGACCCAAATTAGTCCAGATGCAACCACTTTCCAAGTCTCTCCGACCTTCACAAAAAAAGTTATTCAAGAATATCTCTTTCTCCTATGTGCTTTCATCCCTAACCCTAACCCTAACCCTTCCGAAAGTCGGAGAAGCTCAAGGATGGTACCGATCGATGCGCGCTACCCCATTTAGTGGGGGTAAAGCCTACTTGCAAGTCTCTCCGACCTTCACAAAAAAAGTTATTAAAGAAAATCTCCTCAGATTTGGGGGAATTTCGTCGGTCGACCTCTTCCGAAGGTCGTACAAGCTCGGGGATGGTACCAATCGATCCGCAGGACCCAAATTAGTCCAAATGCAACCACTTTCCAAGTCTCTCCGACCTTCACAAAAAAAGTTATTCAAGAATATCTATTTCTGCTATGTGCTTTCATCCCTAACCCTAACCCTAACCCTTCCGAAAGTCGGAGAAGCTCAAGGATGGTACCGATCGATGTGCGCTACCCCATTTAGTGGGGGTAGAGCCTACTTGCAAGTCTCTCCGACCTTCACAAAAAAAGTTATTCAAGAATATCTCTTTCTCCTATGTGCTTTCATCCCTAACCCTAACCCTAACCCTTCCGAAAGTCGGAGAAGCTCAAGGATGGTACCGATCGATGCGCGCTACCCCATTTAGTGGGGGTAGAGCCTACTTGCAAGTCTCTCCGACCTTCACAAAAAAAGTTATTCAAGAATATCTCCTCAGATTTGGGGGAATTTCGTCGGTCGACCTCTTCCGAAGGTCGTACAAGCTCGGGGATGGTACCAATCGATCCGCAGGACCCAAATTAGTCCAGATGCAACCACTTTCCAAGTCTCTCCGACCTTCACAAAAAAAGTTATTCAAGAATATCTCTTTCTCCTATGTGCTTTCATCCCTAACCCTAACCCTAACCCTTCCGAAAGTCGGAGAAGCTCAAGGATGGTACCGATCGATGCGCGCTACCCCATTTAGTGGGGGTAGAGCCTACTTGCAAGTCTCTCCGACCTTCACAAAAAAAGTTATTCAAGAATATCTCTTTCTCCTATGTGCTTTCATCCCTAACCCTAACCCTAACCCTTCCGAAAGTCGGAGAAGCTCAAGAATGGTACCGATCGATGCGTGCTACCCCATTTAGTGGGGGTAGAGCCTACTTGCAAGTCTCTCCGACCTTCACAAAAAAAGTTATTCAAGAATATCTCCTCAGATTTGGGGGAATTTCGTCGGTCGACCTCTTCCAAAGGTCGTACAAGCTCGGGGATGGTACCAATCGATCCGCAGGACCCAAATTAGTCCAGATGCAACCACTTTCCAAGTCTCTCCGACCTTCACAAAAAAAGTTATTCAAGAATATCTCTTTCTCCTATGTGCTTTCATCCCTAACCCTAACCCTAACCCTTCCGAAAGTCGGAGAAGCTCAAGGATGGTACCGATCGATGCGCGCTACCCCATTTAGTGGGGGTAGAGCCTACTTGCAAGTCTCTCCGACCTTCACAAAAAAAGTTATTCAAGAATATCTCTTTCTCCTATGTGCTTTCATCCCTAACCCTAACCCTAACCCTTCCGAAAGTCGGAGAAGCTCAAGAATGGGACCGATCGATGTGCGCTACCCCATTTAGTGGGGGTAGAGCCTACTTGCAAGTCTCTCCGACCTTCACAAAAAAAGTTATTCAAGAATATCTCCTCAGATTTGGGGGAATTTCGTCGGTCGACCTCTTCCGAAGGTCGTACAAGCTCGGGGATGGTACCAATCGATCCGCAGGACCCAAATTAGTCCAGATGCAACCACTTTCCAAGTCTCTCCGACCTTCACAAAAAAAGTTATTCAAGAATATCTCTTTCTCCTATGTGCTTTCATCCCTAACCCTAACCCTAACCCTTCCGAAAGTCGGAGAAGCTCAAGAATGGTACCGATCGATGCGCGCTACCCCATTTAGTGGGGGTAGAGCCTACTTGCAAGTCTCTCCGACCTTCACAAAAACAGTTATTCAAGAATATCTCCTCAGATTTGGGGGAATTTCGTCGGTCGACCTCTTCCAAAGGTCGTACAAGCTCGGGGATGGTACCAATCGATCTGCAGGACCCAAATTAGTCCAGATGCAACCACTTTCCAAGTCTCTCCGACCTTCACAAAAAAAGTTATTCAAGAATATCTCTTTCTCCTATGTGCTTTCATCCCTAACCCTAACCCTAACCCTTCCGAAAGTCGGAGAAGCTCAAGAATGGTACCGATCGATGCGCGCTACCCCATTTAGTGGGGGTAGAGCCTACTTGCAAGTCTCTCCGACCTTCACAAAAAAAGTTATTCAAGAATATCTCCTCAGATTTGGGGGAATTTCGTCGGTCGACCTCTTCCAAAGGTCGTACAAGCTCGGGGATGGTACCAATCGATCCGCAGGTCCCAAATTAGTCCAGATGCAACCACTTTCCAAGTCTCTCCGACCTTCACAAAAAAAGTTATTCAAGAATATCTCTTTCTCCTATGTGCTTTCATCCCTAACCCTAACCCTAACCCTTCCGAAAGTCGGAGAAGCTCAAGGATGGTACCGATCGATGTGCGCTACCCCATTTAGTGGGGGTAGAGCCTACTTGCAAGTCTCTCCGACCTTCACAAAAAAAGTTATTCAAGAATATCTCCTCAGATTTGGGGGAATTTCGTCGGTCGACCTCTTCCGAAGGTCGTACAAGCTCGGGGATGGTACCAATCGATCCGCAGGACCCAAATTAGTCCAGATGCAACCACTTTCCAAGTCTCTCCGACCTTCACAAAAAAAGTTATTCAAGAATATCTCTTTCTCCTATGTGCTTTCATCCCTAACCCTAACCCTAACCCTTCCGAAAGTCGGAGAAGCTCAAGGATGGTACCGATCGATGCGCGCTACCCCATTTAGTGGGGGTAGAGCCTACTTGCAAGTCTCTCCGACCTTCACAAAAAAAGTTATTCAAGAATATCTCCTCAGATTTGGGGGAATTTCGTCGGTCGACCTCTTTCGAGGGTCGTACAAGCTCGGGGATGGTACCAATCGATCCGCAGGACCCAAATTAGTCCAGATGCAACCACTTTCCAAGTCTCTCCGACCTTCACAAAAAAAGTTATTCAAGAATATCTCTTTCTCCTATGTGCTTTCATCCCTAACCCTAACCCTAACCCTTCCGAAAGTCGGAGAAGCTCAAGGATGGTACCGATCGATGCGCGCTACCCCATTTAGTGGGGGTAGAGCCTACTTGCAAGTCTCTCCGACCTTCACAAAAAAAGTTATTCAAGAATATCTCCTCAGATTTGGGGGAATTTCGTCGGTCGACCTCTTCCGAAGGTCGTACAAGCTCGGGGATGGTACCAATCGATCCGCAGGACCCAAATTAGTCCAGATGCAACCACTTTCCAAGTCTCTCCGACCTTCACAAAAAAAGTTATTCAAGAATATCTCTTTCTCCTATGTGCTTTCATCCCTAACCCTAACCCTAACCCTTCCGAAAGTCGGAGAAGCTCAAGGATGGTACCGATCGATGCGCGCTACCCCATTTAGTGGGGGTAGAGCCTACTTGCAAGTCTCTCCGACCTTCACAAAAAAAGTTATTCAAGAATATCTCTTTCTCCTATGTGCTTTCATCCCTAACCCTAACCCTTCCGAAAGTCGGAGAAGCTCAAGGATGGTACCGATCGATGCGCGCTACCCCATTTAGTGGGGGTAGAGCCTACTTGCAAGTCTCTCCGACCTTCACAAAAAAAGTTATTCAAGAATATCTCCTCAGATTTGGGGGAATTTCGTCGGTCGACCTCTTCCGAAGGTCGTACAAGCTCGGGGATGGTACCAATCGATCTGCAGGACCCAAAAATAGTCCAGATGCAACCACTTTCCAAGTCTCTCCGACCTTCACAAAAAAAGTTATTCAAGAATATCTCTTTCTCCTATGTGCTTTCATCCCTAACCCTAACCCTAACCCTTCCGAAAGTCGGAGAAGCTCAAGGATGGTACCGATCGATGCGCGCTACCCCATTTAGTGGGGGTAGAGCCTACTTGCAAGTCTCTCCGACCTTCACAAAAAAAGTTATTCAAGAATATCTCCTCAGATTTGGGGGAATTTCGTCGGTCGACCTCTTCCGAAGGTCGTACAAGCTCGGGGATGGTACCAATCGATCCGCAGGACCCAAATTAGTCCAGATGCAACCACTTTCCAAGTCTCTCCGACCTTCACAAAAAAAGTTATTCAAGAATATCTCTTTCTCCTATGTGCTTTCATCCCTAACCCTAACCCTAACCCTTCCGAAAGTCGGAGAAGCTCAAGGATGGTACCGATCGATGCGCGCTACCCCATTTAGTGGGGGTAGAGCCTACTTGCAAGTCTCTCCGACCTTCACAAAAAAAGTTATTCAAGAATATCTCTTTCTCCTATGTGCTTTCATCCCTAACCCTAACCCTAACCCTTCCGAAAGTCGGAGAAGCTCAAGGATGGTACCGATCGATGCGCGCTACCCCATTTAGTGGGGGTAGAGCCTACTTGCAAGTCTCTCCGACCTTCACAAAAAAAGTTATTCAAGAAAATCTCCTCAGATTTGGGGGAATTTCGTCGGTCGACCTCTTTCGAAGGTCGTACAAGCTCGGGGATGGTACCAATCGATCCGCAGGACCCAAATTAGTCCAGATGCAACCACTTTCCAAGTCTCTCCGACCTTCACAAAAAAAGTTATTCAAGAATATCTCTTTCTCCTATGTGCTTTCATCCCTAACCCTAACCCTTCCGAAAGTCGGAAAAGCTCAAGGATGGTACCAATCGATGCGCACTACCCCATTTAGTGGGGGTAGAGCCTACTTGCAAGTCTCTCCGACCTTCACAAAAAAAGTTATTCAAGAATATCTCCTCAGATTTGGGGGAATTCTGTCGGTCGACCTCTTCCGAAGGTCGTACAAGCTCGGGGATGGTACCAATCGATCCGCAGGACCCAAATTAGTCCAGATGCAACCACTTTCCAAGTCTCTCCGACCTTCACAAAAAAAGTTATTCAAGAATATCTCTTTCTCCTATGTGCTTTCATCCCTAACCCTAACCCTAACCCTTCCGAAAGTCGGAGAAGCTCAAGGATGGTACCGATCGATGCGCGCTACCCCATTTAGTGGGGGTAGAGCCTACTTGCAAGTCTCTCCGACCTTCACAAAAAAAGTTATTCAAGAATATCTCTTTCTCCTATGTGCTTTCATCCCTAACCCTAACCCTAACCCTTCCGAAAGTCGGAGAAGCTCAAGGATGGTACCGATCGATGCGCGTTACCCCATTTAGTGGGGGTAGAGCCTACTTGCAAGTCTCTCCGACCTTCACAAAAAAAGTTATTCAAGAATATCTCTTTCTCCTATGTGCTTTCATCCCTAACCCTAACCCTAACCCTTCCGAAAGTCGGAGAAGCTCAAGGATGGTATCGATCGATGCGCGCTACCCCATTTAGTGGGGGTAGAGCCTACTTGCAAGTCTCTCCGACCTTCACAAAAAAAGTTATTCAAGAATATCTCTTTCTCCTATGTGCTTTCAACCCTAACCCTAACCCTAACCCTTCCGAAAGTCGGAGAAGCTCAAGGATGGTACCGATCGATGCGCGCTACCCCATTTAGTGGGGGTAGAGCCTACTTGCAAGTCTCTCCGACCTTCACAAAAAAAGTTATTCAAGAATATCTCCTCAGATTTGGGGGAATTTCGTCGGTCGACCTCTTCCCAAGGTCGTACAAGCTCGGGGATGGTACCAATCGATCCGCAGGACCCAAATTAGTCCAGATGCAACCACTTTCCAAGTCTCTCCGACCTTCACAAAAAAAGTTATTCAAGAATATCTCTTTCTCCTATGTGCTTTCATCCCTAACCCTAACCCTAACCCTTCTGAAAGTCGGAGAAGCTCAAGGATGGTACCGATCGATGCGCGCTACCCCATTTAGTGGGGGTAGAGCCTACTTGCAAGTCTCTTCGACCTTCACAAAAAAAGTTATTCAAGAATATCTCTTTCTCCTATGTGCTTTCATCCCTAACCCTAACCCTAACCCTTCCGAAAGTCGGAGAAGCTCAAGGATGGTACCGATCGATGCGCGCTACCCCATTTAGTGGGGGTAGAGCCTACTTGCAAGTCTCTCCGACCTTCACAAAAAAAGTTATTCAAGAATATCTCCTCAGATTTGGGGGAATTTCGTCGGTCGACCTCTTCCGAAGGTCGTACAAGCTCGGGGATGGTACCAATCGATCCGCAGGACCCAAATTAGTCGAGATGCAACCACTTTCCAAGTCTCTCCGACCTTCACAAAAAAAGTTATTCAAGAATATCTCTTTCTCCTATGTGCTTTCATCCCTAACCCTAACCCTAACCCTTCTGAAAGTCGGAGAAGCTCAAAGATGGTACCGATCGATGCGCGCTACCCCATTTAGTGGGGGTAGAGCCTACTTGCAAGTCTCTCCGACCTTCACAAAAAAAGTTATTCAAGAATATCTCTTTCTCCTATGTGCTTTCATCCCTAACCCTAACCCTAACCCTTCCGAAAGTTGGAGAAGCTCAAGGATGGTACTGATCGATGCGCGCTACCCCATTTAGTGGGGGTAGAGCCTACTTGCAAGTCTCTCCGACCTTCACAAAAAAAGTTATTCAAGAATATCTCCTCAGATTTGGGGGAATTTCGTCGGTCGACCTCTTCCGAAGGTCGTACAAGCTCGGGGATGGTACCAATCGATCTGCAGGACCCAAATTAGTCCAGATGCAACCACTTTCCAAGTCTCTCCGACCTTCACAAAAAAAGTTATTCAAGAATATCTCTTTCTCCTATGTGCTTTCATCCCTAACCCTAACCCTTCCGAAAGTCGGAGAAGCTCAAGGATGGTACCGATCGATGCGCACTACCCCATTTAGTGGGGGTAGAGCCTACTTGCAAGTCTCTCCGACCTTCACAAAAAAAGTTATTCAAGAATATCTCCTCAGATTTGGGGGAATTCTGTCGGTCGACCTCTTCCGAAGGTCGTACAAGCTCGGGGATGGTACCAATCGATCTGCAGGACCCAAATTAGTCCAGATGCAACCACTTTCCAAGTCTCTCCGACCTTCACAAAAAAAGTTATTCAAGAATATCTCTTTCTCCTATGTGCTTTCATCCCTAACCCTAACCCTAACCCTTCCGAAAGTCGGAGAAGCTCAAGGATGGTACCGATCGATGCGCGCTACCCCATTTAGTGGGGGTAGAGCCTACTTGCAAGTCTCTTTGACCTTCACAAAAAAAGTTATTCAAGAATATCTCCTCAGATTTGGGGGAATTTCGTCGGTCGACCTCTTCCGAAGGTCGTACAAGCTCGGGGATGGTACCAATCGATCCGCAGGACCCAAATTAGTCCAGATGCAACCACTTTCCAAGTCTCTCCGACCTTCACAAAAAAAGTTATTCAAGAATATCTCTTTCTCCTATGTGCTTTCATCCCTAACCCTAACCCTAACCCTTCCGAAAGTCGGAGAAGCTCAAGGATGGTACCGATCGATGCGCGCTACCCCATTTAGTGGGGGTAGAGCCTACTTGCAAGTCTCTCCGACCTTCACAAAAAAAGTTATTCAAGAATATCTCTTTCTCCTATGTGCTTTCATCCCTAACCCTAACCCTAACCCTTCCGAAAGTCGGAGAAGCTCAAGGATGGTACCGATCGATGCGCGCTACCCCATTTAGTGGGGGTAGAGCCTACTTGCAAGTCTCTCCGACCTTCACAAAAAAAGTTATTCAAGAATATCTCCTCAGATTTGGGGGAATTTTGTCGGTCGACCTCTTCCGAAGGTCGTACAAGCTCGGGGATGGTACCAATCGATCCGCAGGACCCAAATTAGTCCAGATGCAACCACTTTCCAAGTCTCTCCGACCTTCACAAAAAAAGTTATTCAAGAATATCTCTTTCTCCTATGTGCTTTCATCCCTAACCCTAACCCTAACCCTTTCGAAAGTCGGAGAAGCTCAAGGATGGTACTGATCGATGCGCGCTACCCCATTTAGTGGGGGTAGAGCCTACTTGCAAGTCTCTCCGACCTTCACAAAAAAAGTTATTCAAGAATATCTCCTCAGATTTGGGGGAATTTCGTCGGTCGACCTCTTCCGAAGGTCGTACAAGCTCGGGGATGGTACCAATCGATCTGCAGGACCCAAATTAGTCCAGATGCAACCACTTTCCAAGTCTCTCCGACCTTCACAAAAAAAGTTATTCAAGAATATCTCTTTCTCCTATGTGCTTTCATCCCTAACCCTAACCCTAACCCTTCCGAAAGTCGGAGAAGCTCAAGGATGGTACCGATCGATGCGCGCTACCCCATTTAGTGGGGGTAGAGCCTACTTGCAAGTCTCTCCGACCTTCACAAAAAAAGTTATTCAAGAATATCTCCTCAGATTTGGGGGAATTTCGTCGGTCGACCTCTTCCGAAGGTCGTACAAGCTCGGGGATGGTACCAATCGATCCGCAGGACCCAAATTAGTCCAGATGCAACCACTTTCCAAGTCTCTCCGACCTTCACAAAAAAAGTTATTCAAGAATATCTCTTTCTCCTATGTGCTTTCATCCCTAACCCTAACCCTAACCCTTCCGAAAGTCGGAGAAGCTCAAGGATGGTACCGATCGATGCGCGCTACCCCATTTAGTGGGGGTAGAGCCTACTTGCAAGTCTCTCCGACCTTCACAAAAAAAGTTATTCAAGAATATCTCTTTCTCCTATGTGCTTTCATCCCTAACCCTAACCCTAACCCTTCCGAAAGTCGGAGAAGCTCAAGGATGGTACCGATCGATGCGCGCTACCCCATTTAGTGGGGGTAGAGCCTACTTGCAAGTCTCTCCGACCTTCACAAAAAAAGTTATTCAAGAAAATCTCCTCAGATTTGGGGGAATTTCGTCGGTCGACCTCTTTCGAAGGTCGTACAAGCTCGGGGATGGTACCAATCGATCCGCAGGACCCAAATTAGTCCAGATGCAACCACTTTCCAAGTCTCTCCGACCTTCACAAAAAAAGTTATTCAAGAATATCTCTTTCTCCTATGTGCTTTCATCCCTAACCCTAACCCTTCCGAAAGTCGGAAAAGCTCAAGGATGGTACCAATCGATGCGCACTACCCCATTTAGTGGGGGTAGAGCCTACTTGCAAGTCTCTCCGACCTTCACAAAAAAAGTTATTCAAGAATATCTCCTCAGATTTGGGGGAATTCTGTCGGTCGACCTCTTCCGAAGGTCGTACAAGCTCGGGGATGGTACCAATCGATCCGCAGGACCCAAATTAGTCCAGATGCAACCACTTTCCAAGTCTCTCCGACCTTCACAAAAAAAGTTATTCAAGAATATCTCTTTCTCCTATGTGCTTTCATCCCTAACCCTAACCCTAACCCTTCCGAAAGTCGGAGAAGCTCAAGGATGGTACCGATCGATGCGCGCTACCCCATTTAGTGGGGGTAGAGCCTACTTGCAAGTCTCTCCGACCTTCACAAAAAAAGTTATTCAAGAATATCTCCTCAGATTTGGGGGAATTTCGTCGGTCGACCTCTTCCGAAGGTCGTACAAGCTCGGGGATGGTACCAATCGATCCGCAGGACCCAAATTAGTCCAGATGCAACCACTTTCCAAGTCTCTCCGACCTTCACAAAAAAAGTTATTCAAGAATATCTCTTTCTCCTATGTGCTTTCATCCCTAACCCTAACCCTAACCCTTTCGAAAGTCGGAGAAGCTCAAGGATGGTACTGATCGATGCGCGCTACCCCATTTAGTGGGGGTAGAGCCTACTTGCAAGTCTCTCCGACCTTCACAAAAAAAGTTATTCAAGAATATCTCCTCAGATTTGGGGGAATTTCGTCGGTCGACCTCTTCCGAAGGTCGTACAAGCTCGGGGATGGTACCAATCGATCCGCAGGACCCAAATTAGTCGAGATGCAACCACTTTCCAAGTCTCTCCGACCTTCACAAAAAAAGTTATTCAAGAATATCTCTTTCTCCTATGTGCTTTCATCCCTAACCCTAACCCTAACCCTTCTGAAAGTCGGAGAAGCTCAAAGATGGTACCGATCGATGCGCGCTACCCCATTTAGTGGGGGTAGAGCCTACTTGCAAGTCTCTCCGACCTTCACAAAAAAAGTTATTCAAGAATATCTCTTTCTCCTATGTGCTTTCATCCCTAACCCTAACCCTAACCCTTCCGAAAGTTGGAGAAGCTCAAGGATGGTACTGATCGATGCGCGCTACCCCATTTAGTGGGGGTAGAGCCTACTTGCAAGTCTCTCCGACCTTCACAAAAAAAGTTATTCAAGAATATCTCCTCAGATTTGGGGGAATTTCGTCGGTCGACCTCTTCCGAAGGTCGTACAAGCTCGGGGATGGTACCAATCGATCTGCAGGACCCAAATTAGTCCAGATGCAACCACTTTCCAAGTCTCTCCGACCTTCACAAAAAAAGTTATTCAAGAATATCTCTTTCTCCTATGTGCTTTCATCCCTAACCCTAACCCTTCCGAAAGTCGGAGAAGCTCAAGGATGGTACCGATCGATGCGCACTACCCCATTTAGTGGGGGTAGAGCCTACTTGCAAGTCTCTCCGACCTTCACAAAAAAAGTTATTCAAGAATATCTCCTCAGATTTGGGGGAATTCTGTCGGTCGACCTCTTCCGAAGGTCGTACAAGCTCGGGGATGGTACCAATCGATCTGCAGGACCCAAATTAGTCCAGATGCAACCACTTTCCAAGTCTCTCCGACCTTCACAAAAAAAGTTATTCAAGAATATCTCTTTCTCCTATGTGCTTTCATCCCTAACCCTAACCCTAACCCTTCCGAAAGTCGGAGAAGCTCAAGGATGGTACCGATCGATGCGCGCTACCCCATTTAGTGGGGGTAGAGCCTACTTGCAAGTCTCTTTGACCTTCACAAAAAAAGTTATTCAAGAATATCTCCTCAGATTTGGGGGAATTTCGTCGGTCGACCTCTTCCGAAGGTCGTACAAGCTCGGGGATGGTACCAATCGATCCGCAGGACCCAAATTAGTCCAGATGCAACCACTTTCCAAGTCTCTCCGACCTTCACAAAAAAAGTTATTCAAGAATATCTCTTTCTCCTATGTGCTTTCATCCCTAACCCTAACCCTAACCCTTCCGAAAGTCGGAGAAGCTCAAGGATGGTACCGATCGATGCGCGCTACCCCATTTAGTGGGGGTAGAGCCTACTTGCAAGTCTCTCCGACCTTCACAAAAAAAGTTATTCAAGAATATCTCTTTCTCCTATGTGCTTTCATCCCTAACCCTAACCCTAACCCTTCCGAAAGTCGGAGAAGCTCAAGGATGGTACCGATCGATGCGCGCTACCCCATTTAGTGGGGGTAGAGCCTACTTGCAAGTCTCTCCGACCTTCACAAAAAAAGTTATTCAAGAATATCTCCTCAGATTTGGGGGAATTTTGTCGGTCGACCTCTTCCGAAGGTCGTACAAGCTCGGGGATGGTACCAATCGATCCGCAGGACCCAAATTAGTCCAGATGCAACCACTTTCCAAGTCTCTCCGACCTTCACAAAAAAAGTTATTCAAGAATATCTCTTTCTCCTATGTGCTTTCATCCCTAACCCTAACCCTAACCCTTTCGAAAGTCGGAGAAGCTCAAGGATGGTACTGATCGATGCGCGCTACCCCATTTAGTGGGGGTAGAGCCTACTTGCAAGTCTCTCCGACCTTCACAAAAAAAGTTATTCAAGAATATCTCCTCAGATTTGGGGGAATTTCGTCGGTCGACCTCTTCCGAAGGTCGTACAAGCTCGGGGATGGTACCAATCGATCTGCAGGACCCAAATTAGTCCAGATGCAACCACTTTCCAAGTCTCTCCGACCTTCACAAAAAAAGTTATTCAAGAATATCTCTTTCTCCTATGTGCTTTCATCCCTAACCCTAACCCTAACCCTTCCGAAAGTCGGAGAAGCTCAAGGATGGTACCGATCGATGCGCGCTACCCCATTTAGTGGGGGTAGAGCCTACTTGCAAGTCTCTCCGACCTTCACAAAAAAAGTTATTCAAGAATATCTCTTTCTCCTATGTGCTTTCATCCCTAACCCTAACCCTAACCCTTCCGAAAGTCGGAGAAGCTCAAGGATGGTACCGATCGATGCGCGCTACCCCATTTAGTGGGGGTAGAGCCTACTTGCAAGTCTCTCCGACCTTCACAAAAAAAGTTATTCAAGAATATCTCCTCAGATTTGGGGGAATTTTGTCGGTCGACCTCTTCCGAAGGTCGTACAAGCTCGGGGATGGTACCAATCGATCCGCAGGACCCAAATTAGTCCAGATGCAACCACTTTCCAAGTCTCTCCGACCTTCACAAAAAAAGTTATTCAAGAATATCTCTTTCTCCTATGTGCTTTCATCCCTAACCCTAACCCTAACCCTTTCGAAAGTCGGAGAAGCTCAAGGATGGTACTGATCGATGCGCGCTACCCCATTTAGTGGGGGTAGAGCCTACTTGCAAGTCTCTCCGACCTTCACAAAAAAAGTTATTCAAGAATATCTCTTTCTCCTATGTGCTTTCATCCCTAACCCTAACCCTAACCCTTCCGAAAGTCGGAGAAGCTCAAGGATGGTACCGATCGATGCGCGTTACCCCATTTAGTGGGGGTAGAGCCTACTTGCAAGTCTCTCCGACCTTCACAAAAAAAGTTATTCAAGAATATCTCTTTCTCCTATGTGCTTTCATCCCTAACCCTAACCCTTCCGAAAGTCGGAGAAGCTCAAGGATGGTACCGATCGATGCGCGCTACCCCATTTAGTGGGGGTAGAGCCTACTTGCAAGTCTCTCCGACCTTCACAAAAAAAGTTATTCAAGAATATCTCTTTCTCCTATGTGCTTTCATCCCTAACCCTAACCCTAACCCTTCCGAAAGTCGGAGAAGCTCAAGGATGGTACCGATCGATGCGCGCTACCCCATTTAGTGGGGGTAGAGCCTACTTGCAAGTCTCTCCGACCTTCACAAAAAAAGTTATTCAAGAATATCTCCTCAGATTTGGGGGAATTTCGTCGGTCGACCTCTTCCGAAGGTCGTACAAGCTCGGGGATGGTACCAATCGATCTGCAGGACCCAAATTAGTCCAGATGCAACCACTTTCCAAGTCTCTCCGACCTTCACAAAAAAAGTTATTCAAGAATATCTCTTTCTCCTATGTGCTTTCATCCCTAACCCTAACCCTAACCCTTCCGAAAGTCGGAGAAGCTCAAGGATGGTACCGATCGATGCGCGCTACCCCATTTAGTGGGGGTAGAGCCTACTTGCAAGTCTCTCCGACCTTCACAAAAAAAGTTATTCAAGAATATCTCTTTCTCCTATGTGCTTTCATCCCTAACCCTAACCCTTTTGAAAGTCGGAGAAGCTCAAGGATGGTACCGATCGATGCGCGCTACCCCATTTAGTGGGGGTAGAGCCTACTTGCAAGTCTCTCCGACCTTCACAAAAAAAGTTATTCAAGAATATCTCCTCAGATTTGGGGGAATTTCGTCGGTCGACCTCTTCCGAAGGTCGTACAAGCTCGGGGATGGTACCAATCGATCCGCAGGACCCAAATTAGTCCAGATGCAACCACTTTCCAAGTCTCTCCGACCTTCACAAAAAAAGTTATTCAAGAATATCTCTTTCTCCTATGTGCTTTCATCCCTAACCCTAACCCTAACCCTTCCGAAAGTCGGAGAAGCTCAAGGATGGTACCGATCGATGCGCGCTACCCCATTTAGTGGGGGTAGAGCCTACTTGCAAGTCTCTTTGACCTTCACAAAAAAAGTTATTCAAGAATATCTCCTCAGATTTGGGGGAATTTCGTCGGTCGACCTCTTCCGAAGGTCGTACAAGCTCGGGGATGGTACCAATCGATCCGCAGGACCCAAATTAGTCCAGATGCAACCACTTTCCAAGTCTCTCCGACCTTCACAAAAAAAGTTATTCAAGAATATCTCTTTCTCCTATGTGCTTTCATCCCTAACCCTAACCCTAACCCTTCCGAAAGTCGGAGAAGCTCAAGGATGGTACCGATCGATGCGCGCTACCCCATTTAGTGGGGGTAGAGCCTACTTGCAAGTCTCTCCGACCTTCACAAAAAAAGTTATTCAAGAATATCTCTTTCTCCTATGTGCTTTCATCCCTAACCCTAACCCTAACCCTTCCGAAAGTCGGAGAAGCTCAAGGATGGTACCGATCGATGCGCGCTACCCCATTTAGTGGGGGTAGAGCCTACTTGCAAGTCTCTCCGACCTTCACAAAAAAAGTTATTCAAGAATATCTCCTCAGATTTGGGGGAATTTTGTCGGTCGACCTCTTCCGAAGGTCGTACAAGCTCGGGGATGGTACCAATCGATCCGCAGGACCCAAATTAGTCCAGATGCAACCACTTTCCAAGTCTCTCCGACCTTCACAAAAAAAGTTATTCAAGAATATCTCTTTCTCCTATGTGCTTTCATCCCTAACCCTAACCCTAACCCTTTCGAAAGTCGGAGAAGCTCAAGGATAGTACTGATCGATGCGCGCTACCCCATTTAGTGGGGGTAGAGCCTACTTGCAAGTCTCTCCGACCTTCACAAAAAAAGTTATTCAAGAATATCTCCTCAGATTTGGGGGAATTTCGTCGGTCGACCTCTTCCGAAGGTCGTACAAGCTCGGGGATGGTACCAATCGATCTGCAGGACCCAAATTAGTCCAGATGCAACCACTTTCCAAGTCTCTCCGACCTTCACAAAAAAAGTTATTCAAGAATATCTCTTTCTCCTATGTGCTTTCATCCCTAACCCTAACCCTAACCCTTCCGAAAGTCGGAGAAGCTCAAGGATGGTACCGATCGATGCGCGCTACCCCATTTAGTGGGGGTAGAGCCTACTTGCAAGTCTCTCCGACCTTCACAAAAAAAGTTATTCAAGAATATCTCTTTCTCCTATGTGCTTTCATCCCTAACCCTAACCCTAACCCTTCCGAAAGTCGGAGAAGCTCAAGGATGGTACCGATCGATGCGCGCTACCCCATTTAGTGGGGGTAGAGCCTACTTGCAAGTCTCTCCGACCTTCACAAAAAAAGTTATTCAAGAATATGTCCTCAGATTTGGGGGAATTTTGTCGGTCGACCTCTTCCGAAGGTCGTACAAGCTCGGGGATGGTACCAATCGATCCGCAGGACCCAAATTAGTCCAGATGCAACCACTTTCCAAGTCTCTCCGACCTTCACAAAAAAAGTTATTCAAGAATATCTCTTTCTCCTATGTGCTTTCATCCCTAACCCTAACCCTTTCGAAAGTCGGAGAAGCTCAAGGATGGTACTGATCGATGCGCGCTACCCCATTTAGTGGGGGTAGAGCCTACTTGCAAGTCTCTCCGACCTTCACAAAAAAAGTTATTCAAGAATATCTCTTTCTCCTATGTGCTTTCATCCCTAACCCTAACCCTAACCCTTCCGAAAGTCGGAGAAGCTCAAGGATGGTACCGATCGATGCGCGTTACCCCATTTAGTGGGGGTAGAGCCTACTTGCAAGTCTCTCCGACCTTCACAAAAAAAGTTATTCAAGAATATCTCTTTCTCCTATGTGCTTTCATCCCTAACCCTAACCCTTCCGAAAGTCGGAGAAGCTCAAGGATGGTACCGATCGATGCGCGCTACCCCATTTAGTGGGGGTAGAGCCTACTTGCAAGTCTCTCCGACCTTCACAAAAAAAGTTATTCAAGAATATCTCTTTCTCCTATGTGCTTTCATCCCTAACCCTAACCCTAACCCTTCCGAAAGTCGGAGAAGCTCAAGGATGGTACCGATCGATGCGCGCTACCCCATTTAGTGGGGGTAGAGCCTACTTGCAAGTCTCTCCGACCTTCACAAAAAAAGTTATTCAAGAATATCTCCTCAGATTTGGGGGAATTTCGTCGGTCGACCTCTTCCGAAGGTCGTACAAGCTCGGGGATGGTACCAATCGATCTGCAGGACCCAAATTAGTCCAGATGCAACCACTTTCCAAGTCTCTCCGACCTTCACAAAAAAAGTTATTCAAGAATATCTCTTTCTCCTATGTGCTTTCATCCCTAACCCTAACCCTAACCCTTCCGAAAGTCGGAGAAGCTCAAGGATGGTACCGATCGATGCGCGCTACCCCATTTAGTGGGGGTAGAGCCTACTTGCAAGTCTCTCCGACCTTCACAAAAAAAGTTATTCAAGAATATCTCTTTCTCCTATGTGCTTTCATCCCTAACCCTAACCCTAACCCTTTTGAAAGTCGGAGAAGCTCAAGGATGGTACCGATCGATGCGCGCTACCCCATTTAGTGGGGGTAGAGCCTACTTGCAAGTCTCTCCGACCTTCACAAAAAAAGTTATTCAAGAATATCTCCTCAGATTTGGGGGAATTTCGTCGGTCGACCTCTTCCGAAGGTCGTACAAGCTCGGGGATGGTACCAATCGATCCGCAGGACCCAAATTAGTCCAGATGCAACCACTTTCCAAGTCTCTCCGACCTTCACAAAAAAAGTTATTCAAGAATATCTCTTTCTCCTATGTGCTTTCATCCCTAACCCTAACCCTTCCGAAAGTCGGAGAAGCTCAAGGATGGTACCGATCGATGCGCACTACCCCATTTAGTGGGGGTAGAGCCTACTTGCAAGTCTCTCCGACCTTCACAAAAAAAGTTATTCAAGAATATCTCCTCAGATTTGGGGGAATTCTGTCGGTCGACCTCTTCCGAAGGTCGTACAAGCTCGCGGATGGTACCAATCGATCCGCAGGACCCAAATTAGTCCAGATGCAACCACTTTCCAAGTCTCTCCGACCTTCACAAAAAAAGTTATTCAAGAATATCTCTTTCTCCTATGTGCTTTCATCCCTAACCCTAACCCTAACCCTTCCGAAAGTCGGAAAAGCTCAAGGATGGTACCGATCGATGCGCGCTACCCCATTTAGTGGGGGTAGAGCCTACTTGCAAGTCTCTCCGACCTTCACAAAAAAAGTTATTCAAGAATATCTCCTCAGATTTGGGGGAATTTCGTCGGTCGACCTCTTCCGAAGGTCGTACAAGCTCGGGGATGGTACCAATCGATCCGCAGGACCCAAATTAGTCCAGATGCAACCACTTTCCAAGTCTCTCCGACCTTCACAAAAAAAGTTATTCAAGAATATCTCTTTCTCCTATGTGCTTTCATCCCTAACCCTAACCCTAACCCTTCCGAAAGTCGGAGAAGCTCAAGGATGGTACCGATCGATGCGCGCTACCCCATTTAGTGGGGGTAGAGCCTACTTGCAAGTCTCTCCGACCTTCACAAAAAAAGTTATTCAAGAATATCTCTTTCTCCTATGTGCTTTCATCCCTAACCCTAACCCTAACCCTTCCGAAAGTCGGAGAAGCTCAAGGATGGTACCGATCGATGCGCGCTACCCCATTTAGTGGGGGTAAAGCCTACTTGCAAGTCTCTCCGACCTTCACAAAAAAAGTTATTCAAGAATATCTCCTCAGATTTGGGGGAATTTTGTCGGTCGACCTCTTCCGAAGGTCGTACAAGCTCGGGGATGGTACCAATCGATCTGCAGGACCCAAATTAGTCCAGATGCAACCACTTTCCAAGTCTCTCCGACCTTCACAAAAAAAGTTATTCAAGAATATCTCTTTCTCCTATGTGCTTTCATCCCTAACCCTAACCCTAACCCTTTCGAAAGTCGGAGAAGCTCAAGGATGGTACTGATCGATGCGCGCTACCCCATTTAGTGGGGGTAGAGCCTACTTGCAAGTCTCTCCGACCTTCACAAAAAAAGTTATTCAAGAATATCTCTTTCTCCTATGTGCTTTCATCCCTAACCCTAACCCTAACCCTTCCGAAAGTCGGAGAAGCTCAAGGATGGTACCGATCGATGCGCGTTACCCCATTTAGTGGGGGTAAAGCCTACTTGCAAGTCTCTCCGACCTTCACAAAAAAAGTTATTCAAGAATATCTCTTTCTCCTATGTGCTTTCATCCCTAACCCTAACCCTTCCGAAAGTCGGAGAAGCTCAAGGATGGTACCGATCGATGCGCGCTACCCCATTTAGTGGGGGTAGAGCCTACTTGCAAGTCTCTCCGACCTTCACAAAAAAAGTTATTCAAGAATATCTCTTTCTCCTATGTGCTTTCATCCCTAACCCTAACCCTAACCCTTTCGAAAGTCGGAGAAGCTCAAGGATGGTACCGATCGATGCGCGCTACCCCATTTAGTGGGGGTAGAGCCTACTTGCAAGTCTCTCCGACCTTCACAAAAAAAGTTATTCAAGAATATCTCCTCAGATTTGGGGGAATTTCGTCGGTCGACCTCTTCCGAAGGTCGTACAAGCTCGGGGATGGTACCAATCGATCCGCAGGACCCAAATTAGTCCAGATGCAACCACTTTCCAAGTCTCTCCGACCTTCACAAAAAAAGTTATTCAAGAATATCTCTTTCTCCTATGTGCTTTCATCCCTAACCCTAACCCTAACCCTTCCGAAAGTCGGAGAAGCTCAAGGATGGTACCGATCGATGCGCGCTACCCCATTTAGTGGGGGTAGAGCCTACTTGCAAGTCTCTCCGACCTTCACAAAAAAAGTTATTCAAGAATATCTCTTTCTCCTATGTGCTTTCATCCCTAACCCTAACCCTAACCCTTTTGAAAGTCGGAGAAGCTCAAGGATGGTACCGATCGATGCGCGCTACCCCATTTAGTGGGGGTAGAGCCTACTTGCAAGTCTCTCCGACCTTCACAAAAAAAGTTATTCAAGAATATCTCCTCAGATTTGGGGGAATTTCGTCGGTCGACCTCTTCCGAAGGTCGTACAAGCTCGGGGATGGTACCAATCGATCCGCAGGACCCAAATTAGTCCAGATGCAACCACTTTCCAAGTCTCTCCGACCTTCACAAAAAAAGTTATTCAAGAATATCTCTTTCTCCTATGTGCTTTCATCCCTAACCCTAACCCTTCCGAAAGTCGGAGAAGCTCAAGGATGGTACCGATCGATGCGCACTACTCCATTTAGTGGGGGTAGAGCCTACTTGCAAGTCTCTCCGACCTTCACAAAAAAAGTTATTCAAGAATATCTCCTCAGATTTGGGGGAATTCTGTCGGTCGACCTCTTCCGAAGGTCGTACAAGCTCGGGGATGGTACCAATCGATCCGCAGGACCCAAATTAGTCCAGATGCAACCACTTTACAAGTCTCTCCGACCTTCACAAAAAAAGTTATTCAAGAATATCTCTTTCTCCTATGTGCTTTCATCCCTAACCCTAACCCTAACCCTTCCGAAAGTCGGAAAAGCTCAAGGATGGTACCGATCGATGCGCGCTACCCCATTTAGTGGGGGTAGAGCCTACTTGCAAGTCTCTCCGACCTTCACAAAAAAAGTTATTCAAGAATATCTCCTCAGATTTGGGGGAATTTCGTCGGTCGACCTCTTCCGAAGGTCGTACAAGCTCGGGGATGGTACCAATCGATCCGCAGGACCCAAATTAGTCCAGATGCAACCACTTTCCAAGTCTCTCCGACCTTCACAAAAAAAGTTATTCAAGAATATCTCCTTCTCCTATGTGCTTTTATCCCTAACCCTTCCGAAAGTCGGAGAAGCTCAAGGATGGTACCGATCGATGCGCATTACCCCATTTAGTGGGAGTAGAGCCTACTTGCAAGTCTCTCCGACCTTCACAAAAAAAGTTATTCAAGAATATCTCCTCAGATTTGGGGGAATTTCGTCGGTCGACCTTTTTCGAAGGTCGTACAAGCTCGGGGATGGTACCAATCGATCTGCAGGACCCAAATTAGTCCAGATGCAACCACTTTCCAAGTCTCTCCGACCTTCACAAAAAAAGTTATTCAAGAATATCTCTTTCTCCTATGTGCTTTCATCCCTAACCCTAACCCTAACCCTTCCGAAAGTCGGAGAAGCTCAAGGATGGTACCGATCGATGCGCGCTACCCCATTTAGTGGGGGTAGAGCCTACTTGCAAGTCTCTCCGACCTTCACAAAAAAAGTTATTCAAGAATATCTCTTTCTCCTATGTGCTTTCATCCCTAACCCTAACCCTTCCGAAAGTCGGAGAAGCTCAAAGATGGTACCGATCGATGCGCACTACCCCATTTAGTGGGGGTAGAGCCTACTTGCAAGTCTCTCCGACCTTCACAAAAAAAGTTATTCAAGAATATCTCCTCAGATTTGGGGGAATTCTGTCGGTCGACCTCTTCCGAAGGTCGTACAAGCTCGGGGATGGTACCAATCGATCCGCAGGACCCAAATTAGTCCAGATGCAACCACTTTCCAAGTCTCTCCGACCTTCACAAAAAAAGTTATTCAAGAATATCTCCTTCTCCTATGTGCTTTTATCCCTAACCCTTCCGAAAGTCGGAGAAGCTCAAGGATGGTACCGATCGATGCGCATTACCCCATTTAGTGGGGGTAAAGCCTACTTGCAAGTCTCTCCGACCTTCACAAAAAAAGTTATTCAAGAATATCTCCTCAGATTTGGGGGAATTTCGTCGGTCGACCTTTTTCGAAGGTCGTACAAGCTCGGGGATGGTACCAATCGATCTGCAGGACCCAAATTAGTCCAGATGCAACCACTTTCCAAGTCTCTCCGACCTTCACAAAAAAAGTTATTCAAGAATATCTCCTTCTCCTATGTTCTTTTATCCCTAACCCTTCCGAAAGTCGGAGAAGCTCAAGGATGGTACCGATCGATGCGCATTACCCCATTTAGTGGGGGTAGAGCCTACTTGCAAGTCTCTCCGACCTTCACAAAAAAAGTTATTCAAGAATATCTCCTCAGATTTGGGGGAATTTCGTCGGTCGACCTCTTCCGAAGGTCGTACAAGCTCGGGGATGGTACCAATCGATCTGCAGGACTCAAATTAGTCCAGATGCAACCACTTTCCAAGTCTCTCCGACCTTCACAAAAAAAGTTATTCAAGAATATCTCCTTCTCCTATGTGCTTTTATCCCTAACCCTTCCGAAAGTCGGAGAAGCTCAAGGATGGTACCGATCGATGCGCATTACCCCATTTACTGGGGGTAGAGCCTACTTGCAAGTCTCTCCGACCTTCACAAAAAAAGTTATTCAAGAATATCTCCTCAGATTTGGGGGAATTTCGTCGCTCGACCTTTTCGGAAGGTCGTACAAGCTCGGGGATGGTACCAATCGATCCGCAGGACCCAAATTAGTCCAGATGCAAACACTTTCCAAGTCTCTCCGACCTTCACAAAAAAAGTTATTCAAGAATATCTCCTTCTCCTATGTGCTTTTATCCCTAACCCTTCCGAAAGTCGGAGAAGCTCAAGGATGGTACCGATCGATGCGCATTACCCCATTTAGTGGGGGTAGAGCCTACTTGCAAGTCTCTCCGACCTTCACAAAAAAAGTTATTCAAGAATATCTCCTCAGATTTGGGGGAATTTCGTCGGTCGACCCCTTCCGAAGGTCGTACAAGCTCGGGGATGGTACCAATCGATCCGCAGGACCCAAATTAGTCCAGATGCAACCACTTTCCAAGTCTCTCCGACCTTCACAAAAAAAGTTATTCAAGAATATCTCTTTCTCCTATGTGCTTTTATCCCTAACCCTAACCCTAACCCTTCCGAAAGTCGGAGAAGCTCAAGGATGGTACTGATCGATGCGCATTACCCCATTTAGTGGGGGTAGAGCCTACTTGCAAGTCTCTCCGACCTTCACAAAAAAGGTTATTCAAGAATATCTCCTCAGATTTGGGGGAATTTCGTCGGTCGACCTCTTCCGAAGGTCGTACAAGCTCGGGGATGGTACCAATCGATCCGCAGGACCCAAATTAGTCCAGATGCAACCACTTTCCAAGTCTCTCCGACCTTCACAAAAAAAGTTATTCAAGAATATCTCCTTCTCCTATGTGCTTTTATCCCTAACCCTTCCGAAAGTCGGAGAAGCTCAAGGATGGTACCGATCGATGCGCATTACCCCATTTAGTGGGGGTAAAGCCTACTTGCAAGTCTCTCCGACCTTCACAAAAAAAGTTATTCAAGAATATCTCCTCAGATTTGGGGGAATTTCGTCGGTCGACCTTTTTCGAAGGTCGTACAAGCTCGGGGATGGTACCAATCGATCTGCAGGACCCAAATTAGTCCAGATGCAACCACTTTCCAAGTCTCTCCGACCTTCACAAAAAAAGTTATTCAAGAATATCTCCTTCTCCTATGTTCTTTTATCCCTAACCCTTCCGAAAGTCGGAGAAGCTCAAGGATGGTACCGATCGATGCGCATTACCCCATTTAGTGGGGGTAGAGCCTACTTGCAAGTCTCTCCGACCTTCACAAAAAAAGTTATTCAAGAATATCTCCTCAGATTTGGGGGAATTTCGTCGGTCGACCCCTTCCGAAGGTCGTACAAGCTCGGGGATGGTACCAATCGATCCGCAGGACCCAAATTAGTCCAGATGCAACCACTTTCCAAGTCTCTCCGACCTTCACAAAAAAAGTTATTCAAGAATATCTCCTTCTCCTATGTGCTTTTATCCCTAACCCTTCCGAAAGTCGGAGAAGCTCAAGGATGGTACCGATCGATGCGCATTACCCCATTTAGTGGGGGTAGAGCCTACTTGCAAGTCTCTCCGACCTTCACAAAAAAAGTTATTCAAGAATATCTCCTCAGATTTGGGGGAATTTCGTCGGTCGACCTTTTTCGAAGGTCGTACAAGCTCGGGGATGGTACCAGTCGATCCGCAGGACCCAAATTAGTCCAGATGCAACCACTTTCCAAGTCTCTCCGACCTTCACAAAAAAAGTTATTCAAGAATATCTCCTTCTCCTATGTTCTTTTATCCCTAACCCTTCCGAAAGTCGGAGAAGCTCAAGGATGGTACCGATCGATGCGCATTACCCCATTTAGTGGGGGTAGAGCCTACTTGCAAGTCTCTCCGACCTTCACAAAAAAAGTTATTCAAGAATATCTCCTCAGATTTGGGGGAATTTCGTCGGTCGACCTCTTCCGAAGATCGTACAAGCTCGGGGATGGTACCAATCGATCCGCAGGACCCAAATTAGTCCAGATGCAACCACTTTCCAAGTCTCTCCGACCTTCACAAAAAAAGTTATTCAAGAATATCTCTTTCTCCTATGTGCTTTTATCCCTAACCCTAACCCTAACCCTTCCGAAAGTCGGAGAAGCTCAAGGATGGTACCGATCGATGCGCATTACCCCATTTAGTGGGGGTAGAGCCTACTTGCAAGTCTCTCCGACCTTCAAAAAAAAAGTTATTCAAGAATATCTCCTCAGATTTGGGGGAATTTCGTTGGTCGACCTCTTCCGAAGGTCGTACAAGCTCGGGGATGGTACCAATCGATCCGCAGGACCCAAATTAGTCCAGATGCAACCACTTTCCAAGTCTCTCCGACCTTCACAAAAAAAGTTATTCAAGAATATCTCTTTCTCCTATGTGCTTTTATCCCTAACCATAACCCTAACCCTTCCGAAAGTCGGAGAAGCTCAAGGATGGTACTGATCGATGCGCATTACCCCATTTAGTGGGGGTAGAGCCTACTTGCAAGTCTCTCCGACCTTCACAAAAAAAGTTATTCAAGAATATCTCCTCAGATTTGGGGGAATTTCGTCGGTCGACCCCTTCCGAAGGTCGTACAAGCTCGGGGATGGTACCAATCGATCCGCAGGACCCAAATTAGTCCAGATGCAACCACTTTCCAAGTCTCTCCGACCTTCACAAAAAAAGTTATTCAAGAATATCTCCTTCTCCTATGTGCTTTTATCCCTAACCCTTCCGAAAGTCGGAGAAGCTCAAGGATGGTACCGATCGATGCGCATTACCCCATTTAGTGGGGGTAGAGCCTACTTGCAAGTCTCTCCGACCTTCACAAAAAAAGTTATTCAAGAATATCTCCTCAGATTTGGGGGAATTTCGTCGGTCGACCTCTTCCGAAGATCGTACAAGCTCGGGGATGGTACCAATCGATCCGCAGGACCCAAATTAGTCCAGATGCAACCACTTTCCAAGTCTCTCCGACCTTCACAAAAAAAGTTATTCAAGAATATCTCCTTCTCCTATGTGCTTTTATCCCTAACCCTTCCGAAAGTCGGAGAAGCTCAAGGATGGTACCGATCGATGCGCATTACCCCATTTAGTGGGGGTAGAGCCTACTTGCAAGTCTCTCCGACCTTCACAAAAAAAGTTATTCAAGAATATCTCCTCAGATTTGGGGGAATTTCGTCGGTCGACCTCTTCCGAAGATCGTACAAGCTCGGGGATGGTACCAATCGATCCGCAGGACCCAAATTAGTCCAGATGCAACCACTTTCCAAGTCTCTCCGACCTTCACAAAAAAAGTCATTCAAGAATATCTCTTTCTCCTATGTGCTTTTATCCCTAACCCTAACCCTAACCCTTCCGAAAGTCGGAGAAGCTCAAGGATGGTACCGATCGATGCGCATTACCCCATTTAGTGGGGGTAGAGCCTACTTGCAAGTCTCTCCGACCTTCAAAAAAAAAGTTATTCAAGAATATCTCCTCAGATTTGGGGGAATTTCGTTGGTCGACCTCTTCCGAAGGTCGTACAAGCTCGGGGATGGTACCAATCGATCCGCAGGACCCAAATTAGTCCAGATGCAACCACTTTCCAAGTCTCTCCGACCTTCACAAAAAAAGTTATTCAAGAATATCTCTTTCTCCTATGTGCTTTTATCCCTAACCATAACCCTAACCCTTCCGAAAGTCGGAGAAGCTCAAGGATGGTACCGATCGATGCGCATTACCCCATTTAGTGGGGGTAGAGCCTACTTGCAAGTCTCTCCGACCTTCACAAAAAAAGTTATTCAAGAATATCTCCTCAGATTTGGGGGAATTTCGTCGGTCGACCCCTTCCGAAGGTCGTACAAGCTCGGGGATGGTACCAATCGATCCGCAGGACCCAAATTAGTCCAGATGCAACCACTTTCCAAGTCTCTCCGACCTTCACAAAAAAAGTTATTCAAGAATATCTCCTTCTCCTATGTGCTTTTATCCCTAACCCTTCCGAAAGTCGGAGAAGCTCAAGGATGGTACCGATCGATGCGCATTACCCCATTTACTGGGGGTAGAGCCTACTTGCAAGTCTCTCCGACCTTCACAAAAAAAGTTATTCAAGAATATCTCCTCAGATTTGGGGGAATTTCGTCGGTCGACCTTTTCGGAAGGTCGTACAAGCTCGGGGATGGTACCAATCGATCCGCAGGACCCAAATTAGTCCAGATGCAAACACTTTCCAAGTCTCTCCGACCTTCACAAAAAAAGTTATTCAAGAATATCTCTTTCTCCTATGTGCTTTTATCCCTAACCATAACCCTAACCCTTCCGAAAGTCGGAGAAGCTCAAGGATGGTACCGATCGATGCGCATTACCCCATTTAGTGGGGGTAGAGCCTACTTGCAAGTCTCTCCGACCTTCACAAAAAAAGTTATTCAAGAATATCTCCTCAGATTTGGGGGAATTTCGTCGGTCGACCCCTTCCGAAGGTCGTACAAGCTCGGGGATGGTACCAATCGATCCGCAGGACCCAAATTAGTCCAGATGCAACCACTTTCCAAGTCTCTCCGACCTTCACAAAAAAAGTTATTCAAGAATATCTCCTTCTCCTATGTGCTTTTATCCCTAACCCTTCCGAAAGTCGGAGAAGCTCAAGGATGGTACCGATCGATGCGCATTACCCCATTTAGTGGGGGTAGAGCCTACTTGCAAGTCTCTCCGACCTTCACAAAAAAAGTTATTCAAGAATATCTCCTCAGATTTGGGGGAATTTCGTCGGTCGACCTTTTTCGAAGGTCGTACAAGCTCGGGGATGGTACCAGTCGATCCGCAGGACCCAAATTAGTCCAGATGCAACCACTTTCCAAGTCTCTCCGACCTTCACAAAAAAAGTTATTCAAGAATATCTCCTTCTCCTATGTTCTTTTATCCCTAACCCTTCCGAAAGTCGGAGAAGCTCAAGGATGGTACCGATCGATGCGCATTACCCCATTTAGTGGGGGTAGAGCCTACTTGCAAGTCTCTCCGACCTTCACAAAAAAAGTTATTCAAGAATATCTCCTCAGATTTGGGGGAATTTCGTCGGTCGACCTCTTCCGAAGATCGTACAAGCTCGGGGATGGTACCAATCGATCCGCAGGACCCAAATTAGTCCAGATGCAACCACTTTCCAAGTCTCTCCGACCTTCACAAAAAAAGTTATTCAAGAATATCTCTTTCTCCTATGTGCTTTTATCCCTAACCCTAACCCTAACCCTTCCGAAAGTCGGAGAAGCTCAAGGATGGTACCGATCGATGCGCATTACCCCATTTAGTGGGGGTAGAGCCTACTTGCAAGTCTCTCCGACCTTCAAAAAAAAAGTTATTCAAGAATATCTCCTCAGATTTGGGGGAATTTCGTTGGTCGACCTCTTCCGAAGGTCGTACAAGCTCGGGGATGGTACCAATCGATCCGCAGGACCCAAATTAGTCCAGATGCAACCACTTTCCAAGTCTCTCCGACCTTCACAAAAAAAGTTATTCAAGAATATCTCTTTCTCCTATGTGCTTTTATCCCTAACCCTAACCCTTCCGAAAGTCGGAGAAGCTCAAGGATGGTACCGATCGATGCGCATTACCCCATTTAGTGGGGGTAGAGCCTACTTGCAAGTCTCTCCGACCTTCACAAAAAAAGTTATTCAAGAATATCTCCTCAGATTTGGGGGAATTTCGTCGGTCGACCCCTTCCGAAGGTCGTACAAGCTCGGGGATGGTACCAATCGATCCGCAGGACCCAAATTAGTCCAGATGCAACCACTTTCCAAGTCTCTCCGACCTTCACAAAAAAAGTTATTCAAGAATATCTCCTTCTCCTATGTGCTTTTATCCCTAACCCTTCCGAAAGTCGGAGAAGCTCAAGGATGGTACCGATCGATGCGCATTACCCCATTTAGTGGGGGTAGAGCCTACTTGCAAGTCTCTCCGACCTTCACAAAAAAAGTTATTCAAGAATATCTCCTCAGATTTGGGGGAATTTCGTCGGTCGACCTCTTCCGAAGATCGTACAAGCTCGGGGATGGTACCAATCGATCCGCAGGACCCAAATTAGTCCAGATGCAACCACTTTCCAAGTCTCTCCGACCTTCACAAAAAAAGTTATTCAAGAATATCTCCTTCTCCTATGTGCTTTTATCCCTAACCCTTCCGAAAGTCGGAGAAGCTCAAGGATGGTACCGATCGATGCGCATTACCCCATTTAGTGGGGGTAGAGCCTACTTGCAAGTCTCTCCGACCTTCACAAAAAAAGTTATTCAAGAATATCTCCTCAGATTTGGGGGAATTTCGTCGGTCGACCTCTTCCGAAGATCGTACAAGCTCGGGGATGGTACCAATCGATCCGCAGGACCCAAATTAGTCCAGATGCAACCACTTTCCAAGTCTCTCCGACCTTCACAAAAAAAGTTATTCAAGAATATCTCTTTCTCCTATGTGCTTTTATCCCTAACCCTAACCCTAACCCTTCCGAAAGTCGGAGAAGCTCAAGGATGGTACCGATCGATGCGCATTACCCCATTTAGTGGGGGTAGAGCCTACTTGCAAGTCTCTCCGACCTTCAAAAAAAAAGTTATTCAAGAATATCTCCTCAGATTTGGGGGAATTTCGTTGGTCGACCTCTTCCGAAGGTCGTACAAGCTCGGGGATGGTACCAATCGATCCGCAGGACCCAAATTAGTCCAGATGCAACCACTTTCCAAGTCTCTCCGACCTTCACAAAAAAAGTTATTCAAGAATATCTCTTTCTCCTATGTGCTTTTATCCCTAACCATAACCCTAACCCTTCCGAAAGTCGGAGAAGCTCAAGGATGGTACCGATCGATGCGCATTACCCCATTTAGTGGGGGTAGAGCCTACTTGCAAGTCTCTCCGACCTTCACAAAAAAAGTTATTCAAGAATATCTCCTCAGATTTGGGGGAATTTCGTCGGTCGACCCCTTCCGAAGGTCGTACAAGCTCGGGGATGGTACCAATCGATCCGCAGGACCCAAATTAGTCCAGATGCAACCACTTTCCAAGTCTCTCCGACCTTCACAAAAAAAGTTATTCAAGAATATCTCCTTCTCCTATGTGCTTTTATCCCTAACCCTTCCGAAAGTCGGAGAAGCTCAAGGATGGTACCGATCGATGCGCATTACCCCATTTAGTGGGGGTAGAGCCTACTTGCAAGTCTCTCCGACCTTCACAAAAAAAGTTATTCAAGAATATCTCCTCAGATTTGGGGGAATTTCGTCGGTCGACCTTTTTCGAAGGTCGTACAAGCTCGGGGATGGTACCAGTCGATCCGCAGGACCCAAATTAGTCCAGATGCAACCACTTTCCAAGTCTCTCCGACCTTCACAAAAAAAGTTATTCAAGAATATCTCCTTCTCCTATGTTCTTTTATCCCTAACCCTTCCGAAAGTCGGAGAAGCTCAAGGATGGTACCGATCGATGCGCATTACCCCATTTAGTGGGGGTAGAGCCTACTTGCAAGTCTCTCCGACCTTCACAAAAAAAGTTATTCAAGAATATCTCCTCAGATTTGGGGGAATTTCGTCGGTCGACCTCTTCCGAAGGTCGTACAAGCTCGGAGATGGTACCAATCGATCCGCAGGACCCAAATTAGTCCAGATGCAACCACTTTCCAAGTCTCTCCGACCTTCACAAAAAAAGTTATTCAAGAATATCTCCTTCTCCTATGTGCTTTTATCCCTAACCCTTCCGAAAGTCGGAGAAGCTCAAGGATGGTACCGATCGATGCGCATTACCCCATTTAGTGGGGGTAGAGCCTACTTGCAAGTCTCTCCGACCTTCACAAAAAAAGTTATTCAAGAATATCTCCTCAGATTTGGGGGAATTTCGTCGGTCGACCCCTTCCGAAGGTCGTACAAGCTCGGGGATGGTACCAATCGATTTGCAGGACCCAAATTAGTCCAGATGCAACCACTTTCCAAGTCTCTCCGACCTTCACAAAAAAAGTTATTCAAGAATATCTCTTTCTCCTATGTGCTTTTATCCCTAACCCTAACCCTAACCCTTCCGAAAGTCGGAGAAGCTCAAGGATGGTACCGATCGATGCGCATTACCCCATTTAGTGGGGGTAGAGCCTACTTGCAAGTCTCTCCGACCTTCACAAAAAAAGTTATTCAAGAATATCTCCTCAGATTTGGGGGAATTTCGTCGGTCGACCTCTTCCGAAGATCGTACAAGCTCGGGGATGGTACCAATCGATCCGCAGGACCCAAATTAGTCCAGATGCAACCACTTTCCAAGTCTCTCCGACCTTCACAAAAAAAGTTATTCAAGAATATCTCTTTCTCCTATGTGCTTTTATCCCTAACCCTAACCCTTCCGAAAGTCGGAGAAGCTCAAGGATGGTACCGATCGATGCGCATTACCCCATTTAGTGGGGGTAGAGCCTACTTGCAAGTCTCTCCGACCTTCAAAAAAAAAGTTATTCAAGAATATCTCCTCAGATTTGGGGGAATTTCGTTGGTCGACCTCTTCCGAAGGTCGTACAAGCTCGGGGATGGTACCAATCGATCCGCAGGACCCAAATTAGTCCAGATGCAACCACTTTCCAAGTCTCTCCGACCTTCACAAAAAAAGTTATTCAAGAATATCTCTTTCTCCTATGTGCTTTTATCCCTAACCATAACCCTAACCCTTCCGAAAGTCGGAGAAGCTCAAGGATGGTACCGATCGATGTGCATTACCCCATTTAGTGGGGGTAGAGCCTACTTGCAAGTCTCTCCGACCTTCACAAAAAAAGTTATTCAAGAATATCTCCTCAGATTTGGGGGAATTTCGTCGGTCGACCTCTTCCAAAGATCGTACAAGCTCGGGGATGGTACCAATCGATCCGCAGGACCCAAATTAGTCCAGATGCAACCACTTTCCAAGTCTCTCCGACCTTCACAAAAAAAGTTATTCAAGAATATCTCTTTCTCCTATGTGCTTTTATCCCTAACCCTAACCCTAACCCTTCCGAAAGTCGGAGAAGCTCAAGGATGGTACCGATCGATGCGCATTACCCCATTTAGTGGGGGTAGAGCCTACTTGCAAGTCTCTCCGACCTTCACAAAAAAAGTTATTCAAGAATATCTCCTCAGATTTGGGGGAATTTCGTCGGTCGACCCCTTCCGAAGGTCGTACAAGCTCGGGGATGGTACCAATCGATTTGCAGGACCCAAATTAGTCCAGATGCAACCACTTTCCAAGTCTCTCCGACCTTCACAAAAAAAGTTATTCAAGAATATCTCTTTCTCCTATGTGCTTTTATCCCTAACCCTAACCCTAACCCTTCCGAAAGTCGGAGAAGCTCAAGGATGGTACCGATCGATGCGCATTACCCCATTTAGTGGGGGTAGAGCCTACTTGCAAGTCTCTCCGACCTTCACAAAAAAAGTTATTCAAGAATATCTCCTCAGATTTGGGGGAATTTCGTCGGTCGACCTCTTCCGAAGATCGTACAAGCTCGGGGATGGTACCAATCGATCCGCAGGACCCAAATTAGTCCAGATGCAACCACTTTCCAAGTCTCTCCGACCTTCACAAAAAAAGTTATTCAAGAATATCTCTTTCTCCTATGTGCTTTTATCCCTAACCCTAACCCTTCCGAAAGTCGGAGAAGCTCAAGGATGGTACCGATCGATGCGCATTACCCCATTTAGTGGGGGTAGAGCCTACTTGCAAGTCTCTCCGACCTTCAAAAAAAAAGTTATTCAAGAATATCTCCTCAGATTTGGGGGAATTTCGTTGGTCGACCTCTTCCGAAGGTCGTACAAGCTCGGGGATGGTACCAATCGATCCGCAGGACCCAAATTAGTCCAGATGCAACCACTTTCCAAGTCTCTCCGACCTTCACAAAAAAAGTTATTCAAGAATATCTCTTTCTCCTATGTGCTTTTATCCCTAACCATAACCCTAACCCTTCCGAAAGTCGGAGAAGCTCAAGGATGGTACCGATCGATGCGCATTACCCCATTTAGTGGGGGTAGAGCCTACTTGCAAGTCTCTCCGACCTTCACAAAAAAAGTTATTCAAGAATATCTCCTCAGATTTGGGGGAATTTCGTCAGTCGACCCCTTCCGAAGGTCGTACAAGCTCGGGGATGGTACCAATCGATCCGCAGGACCCAAATTAGTCCAGATGCAACCACTTTCCAAGTCTCTCCGACCTTCACAAAAAAAGTTATTCAAGAATATCTCCTTCTCCTATGTGCTTTTATCCCTAACCCTTCCGAAAGTCGGAGAAGCTCAAGGATGGTACCGATCGATGCGCATTACCCCATTTAGTGGGGGTAGAGCCTACTTGCAAGTCTCTCCGACCTTCACAAAAAAAGTTATTCAAGAATATCTCCTCAGATTTGGGGGAATTTCGTCGGTCGACCTCTTCCGAAGATCGTACAAGCTCGGGGATGGTACCAATCGATCCGCAGGACCCAAATTAGTCCAGATGCAACCACTTTCCAAGTCTCTCCGACCTTCACAAAAAAAGTTATTCAAGAATATCTCCTTCTCCTATGTGCTTTTATCCCTAACCCTTCCGAAAGTCGGAGAAGCTCAAGGATGGTACCGATCGATGCGCATTACCCCATTTAGTGGGGGTAGAGCCTACTTGCAAGTCTCTCCGACCTTCACAAAAAAAGTTATTCAAGAATATCTCCTCAGATTTGGGGGAATTTCGTCGGTCGACCTCTTCCGAAGATCGTACAAGCTCGGGGATGGTACCAATCGATCCGCAGGACCCAAATTAGTCCAGATGCAACCACTTTCCAAGTCTCTCCGACCTTCACAAAAAAAGTTATTCAAGAATATGTCTTTCTCCTATGTGCTTTTATCCCTAACCCTAACCCTAACCCTTCCGAAAGTCGGAGAAGCTCAAGGATGGTACCGATCGATGCGCATTACCCCATTTAGTGGGGGTAGAGCCTACTTGCAAGTCTCTCCGACCTTCAAAAAAAAAGTTATTCAAGAATATCTCCTCAGATTTGGGGGAATTTCGTTGGTCGACCTCTTCCGAAGGTCGTACAAGCTCGGGGATGGTACCAATCGATCCGCAGGACCCAAATTAGTCCAGATGCAACCACTTTCCAAGTCTCTCCGACCTTCACAAAAAAAGTTATTCAAGAATATCTCTTTCTCCTATGTGCTTTTATCCCTAACCATAACCCTAACCCTTCCGAAAGTCGGAGAAGCTCAAGGATGGTACCGATCGATGCGCATTACCCCATTTAGTGGGGGTAGAGCCTACTTGCAAGTCTCTCCGACCTTCACAAAAAAAGTTATTCAAGAATATCTCCTCAGATTTGGGGGAATTTCGTCGGTCGACCCCTTCCGAAGGTCGTACAAGCTCGGGGATGGTACCAATCGATCCGCAGGACCCAAATTAGTCCAGATGCAACCACTTTCCAAGTCTCTCCGACCTTCACAAAAAAAGTTATTCAAGAATATCTCCTTCTCCTATGTGCTTTTATCCCTAACCCTTCCGAAAGTCGGAGAAGCTCAAGGATGGTACCGATCGATGCGCATTACCCCATTTAGTGGGGGTAGAGCCTACTTGCAAGTCTCTCCGACCTTCACAAAAAAAGTTATTCAAGAATATCTCCTCAGATTTGGGGGAATTTCGTCGGTCGACCTTTTTCGAAGGTCGTACAAGCTCGGGGATGGTACCAGTCGATCCGCAGGACCCAAATTAGTCCAGATGCAACCACTTTCCAAGTCTCTCCGACCTTCACAAAAAAAGTTATTCAAGAATATCTCCTTCTCCTATGTTCTTTTATCCCTAACCCTTCCGAAAGTCGGAGAAGCTCAAGGATGGTACCGATCGATGCGCATTACCCCATTTAGTGGGGGTAGAGCCTACTTGCAAGTCTCTCCGACCTTCACAAAAAAAGTTATTCAAGAATATCTCCTCAGATTTGGGGGAATTTCGTCGGTCGACCTCTTCCGAAGGTCGTACAAGCTCGGAGATGGTACCAATCGATCCGCAGGACCCAAATTAGTCCAGATGCAACCACTTTCCAAGTCTCTCCGACCTTCACAAAAAAAGTTATTCAAGAATATCTCCTTCTCCTATGTGCTTTTATCCCTAACCCTTCCGAAAGTCGGAGAAGCTCAAGGATGGTACCGATCGATGCGCATTACCCCATTTAGTGGGGGTAGAGCCTACTTGCAAGTCTCTCCGACCTTCACAAAAAAAGTTATTCAAGAATATCTCCTCAGATTTGGGGGAATTTCGTCGGTCGACCCCTTCCGAAGGTCGTACAAGCTCGGGGATGGTACCAATCGATTTGCAGGACCCAAATTAGTCCAGATGCAACCACTTTCCAAGTCTCTCCGACCTTCACAAAAAAAGTTATTCAAGAATATCTCTTTCTCCTATGTGCTTTTATCCCTAACCCTAACCCTAACCCTTCCGAAAGTCGGAGAAGCTCAAGGATGGTACCGATCGATGCGCATTACCCCATTTAGTGGGGGTAGAGCCTACTTGCAAGTCTCTCCGACCTTCACAAAAAAAGTTATTCAAGAATATCTCCTCAGATTTGGGGGAATTTCGTCGGTCGACCTCTTCCGAAGATCGTACAAGCTCGGGGATGGTACCAATCGATCCGCAGGACCCAAATTAGTCCAGATGCAACCACTTTCCAAGTCTCTCCGACCTTCACAAAAAAAGTTATTCAAGAATATCTCTTTCTCCTATGTGCTTTTATCCCTAACCCTAACCCTAACCCTTCCGAAAGTCGGAGAAGCTCAAGGATGGTACCGATCGATGCGCATTACCCCATTTAGTGGGGGTAGAGCCTACTTGCAAGTCTCTCCGACCTTCAAAAAAAAAGTTATTCAAGAATATCTCCTCAGATTTGGGGGAATTTCGTTGGTCGACCTCTTCCGAAGGTCGTACAAGCTCGGGGATGGTACCAATCGATCCGCAGGACCCAAATTAGTCCAGATGCAACCACTTTCCAAGTCTCTCTGACCTTCACAAAAAAAGTTATTCAAGAATATCTCTTTCTCCTATGTGCTTTTATCCCTAACCATAACCCTAACCCTTCCGAAAGTCGGAGAAGCTCAAGGATGGTACCGATCGATGTGCATTACCCCATTTAGTGGGGGTAGAGCCTACTTGCAAGTCTCTCCGACCTTCACAAAAAAAGTTATTCAAGAATATCTCCTCAGATTTGGGGGAATTTCGTCGGTCGACCTCTTCCAAAGATCGTACAAGCTCGGGGATGGTACCAATCGATCCGCAGGACCCAAATTAGTCCAGATGCAACCACTTTCCAAGTCTCTCCGACCTTCACAAAAAAAGTTATTCAAGAATATCTCTTTCTCCTATGTGCTTTTATCCCTAACCCTAACCCTAACCCTTCCGAAAGTCGGAGAAGCTCAAGGATGGTACCGATCGATGCGCATTACCCCATTTAGTGGGGGTAGAGCCTACTTGCAAGTCTCTCCGACCTTCAAAAAAAAAGTTATTCAAGAATATCTCCTCAGATTTGGGGGAATTTCGTTGGTCGACCTCTTCCGAAGGTCGTACAAGCTCGGGGATGGTACCAATCGATCCGCAGGACCCAAATTAGTCCAGATGCAACCACTTTCCAAGTCTCTCCGACCTTCACAAAAAAAGTTATTCAAGAATATCTCTTTCTCCTATGTGCTTTTATCCCTAACCATAACCCTAACCCTTCCGAAAGTCGGAGAAGCTCAAGGATGGTACCGATCGATGCGCATTACCCCATTTAGTGGGGGTAGAGCCTACTTGCAAGTCTCTCCGACCTTCACAAAAAAAGTTATTCAAGAATATCTCCTCAGATTTGGGGGAATTTCGTCGGTCGACCCCTTCCGAAGGTCGTACAAGCTCGGGGATGGTACCAATCGATCCGCAGGACCCAAATTAGTCCAGATGCAACCACTTTCAAGGTCTCTCCGACCTTCACAAAAAAAGTTATTCAAGAATATCTCTTTCTCCTATGTGCTTTTATCCCTAACCCTAACCCTAACCCTTCCGAAAGTCGGAGAAGCTCAAGGATGGTACCGATCGATGCGCATTACTCCATTTAGTGGGGGTAGAGCCTACTTGCAAGTCTCTCCGACCTTCAAAAAAAAAGTTATTCAAGAATATCTCCTCAGATTTGGGGGAATTTCGTTGGTCGACCTCTTCCGAAGGTCGTACAAGCTCGGGGATGGTACCAATCGATCCGCAGGACCCAAATTAGTCCAGATGCAACCACTTTCCAAGTCTCTCCGACCTTCACAAAAAAAGTTATTCAAGAATATCTCTTTCTCCTATGTGCTTTTATCCCTAACCATAACCCTAACCCTTCCGAAAGTCGGAGAAGCTCAAGGATGGTACCGATCGATGCGCATTACCCCATTTAGTGGGGGTAGAGCCTACTTGCAAGTCTCTCCGACCTTCACAAAAAAAGTTATTCAAGAATATCTCCTCAGATTTGGGGGAATTTCGTCGGTCGACCCCTTCCGAAGGTCGTACAAGCTCGGGGATGGTACCAATCGATCCGCAGGACCCAAATTAGTCCAGATGCAACCACTTTCCAAGTCTCTCCGACCTTCACAAAAAAAGTTATTCAAGAATATCTCTTTCTCCTATGTGCTTTTATCCCTAACCCTAACCCTAACCCTTCCGAAAGTCGGAGAAGCTCATGGATGGTACCGATCGATGCGCGCTACCCCATTTAGTGGGGGTAGAGCCTACTTGCAAGTCTCTCCGACCTTCACAAAAAAAGTTATTCAAGAATATCTCCTCAGATTTGGGGGAATTTCGTCGGTCGACCTCTTCCGAAGGTCGTACAAGCTCGGGGATGGTACCAATCGATCCGCAGGACCCAAATTAGTCCAGATGCAACCACTTTCCAAGTCTCTCCGACCTTCACAAAAAAAGTTATTCAAGAATATCTCCTTCTCCTATGTGCTTTTATCCCTAACCCTTCCGAAAGTCGGAGAAGCTCAAGGATGGTACCGATCGATGCGCATTACTCCATTTACTGGGGGTAGAGCCTACTTGAAAGTCTCTCCGACCTTCACAAAAAAAGTTATTCAAGAATATCTCCTCAGATTTGGGGGAATTTCGTCGGTCGACCTCTTCGGAAGGTCTTACAAGCTCGGGGATGGTACCAATCGATCCGCAGGACCCAAATTAGTCCAGATGCAAACACTTTCCAAGTCTCTCCGACCTTCACAAAAAAAGTTATTCAAGAATATCTCCTTCTCCTATGTGCTTTTATCCCTAACCCTTCCGAAAGTCGGAGAAGCTCAAGGATGGTACCGATCGATGCGCATTACCCCATTTAGTGGGGGTAGAGCCTACTTGCAAGTCTCTCCGACCTTCACAAAAAAAGTTATTCAAGAATATCTCCTCAGATTTGGGGGAATTTCGTCGGTCGACCTTTTTCGAAGGTCGTACAAGCTCGGGGATGGTACCAATCGATCCGCAGGACCCAAATTAGTCCAGATGCAACCACTTTCCAAGTCTCTCCGACCTTCACAAAAAAAGTTATTCAAGAATATCTCCTTCTCCTATGTTCTTTTATCCCTAACCCTTCCGAAAGTCGGAGAAGCTCAAGGATGGTACCGATCGATGCGCATTACCCCATTTAGTGGGGGTAGAGCCTACTTGCAAGTCTCTCCGACCTTCACAAAAAAAGTTATTCAAGAATATCTCCTCAGATTTGGGGGAATTTCGTCGGTCGACCTCTTCCGAAGGTCGTACAAGCTCGGGGATGGTACCAATCGATCCGCAGGACCCAAATTAGTCCAGATGCAACCACTTTCCAAGTCTCTCCGACCTTCACAAAAAAAGTTATTCAAGAATATCTCCTTCTCCTATGTGCTTTTATCCCTAACCCTTCCGAAAGTCGGAGAAGCTCAAGGATGGTACCGATCGATGCGCATTACCCCATTTACTGGGGGTAGAGCCTACTTGAAAGTCTCTCTGACCTTCACAAAAAAAGTTATTCAAGAATATCTCCTCAGATTTGGGGGAATTTCGTCGGTCGACCTCTTCGGAAGGTCTTACAAGCTCGGGGATGGTACCAATCGATCCGCAGGACCCAAATTAGTCCAGATGCAACCACTTTCCAAGTCTCTCCGACCTTCACAAAAAAAGTTATTCAAGAATATCTCTTTCTCCTATGTGCTTTTATCCCTAACCCTAACCCTAACCCTTCCGAAAGTCGGAGAAGCTCATGGATGGTACCGATCGATGCGCGCTACCCCATTTAGTGGGGGTAGAGCCTACTTGCAAGTCTCTCCGACCTTCACAAAAAAAGTTATTCAAGAATATCTCCTCAGATTTGGGGGAATTTCGTCGGTCGACCTCTTCCGAAGGTCGTACAAGCTCGGGGATGGTACCAATCGATCCGCAGGACCCAAATTAGTCCAGATGCAACCACTTTCCAAGTCTCTCCGACCTTCACAAAAAAAGTTATTCAAGAATATCTCCTTCTCCTATGTGCTTTTATCCCTAACCCTTCCGAAAGTCGGAGAAGCTCAAGGATGGTACCGATCGATGCGCATTACTCCATTTACTGGGGGTAGAGCCTACTTGAAAGTCTCTCCGACCTTCACAAAAAAAGTTATTCAAGAATATCTCCTCAGATTTGGGGGAATTTCGTCGGTCGACCTCTTCGGAAGGTCTTACAAGCTCGGGGATGGTACCAATCGATCCGCAGGACCCAAATTAGTCCAGATGCAAACACTTTCCAAGTCTCTCCGACCTTCACAAAAAAAGTTATTCAAGAATATCTCCTTCTCCTATGTGCTTTTATCCCTAACCCTTCCGAAAGTCGGAGAAGCTCAAGGATGGTACCGATCGATGCGCATTACCCCATTTAGTGGGGGTAGAGCCTACTTGCAAGTCTCTCCGACCTTCACAAAAAAAGTTATTCAAGAATATCTCCTCAGATTTGGGGGAATTTCGTCGGTCGACCTTTTTCGAAGGTCGTACAAGCTCGGGGATGGTACCAATCGATCCGCAGGACCCAAATTAGTCCAGATGCAACCACTTTCCAAGTCTCTCCGACCTTCACAAAAAAAGTTATTCAAGAATATCTCCTTCTCCTATGTTCTTTTATCCCTAACCCTTCCGAAAGTCGGAGAAGCTCAAGGATGGTACCGATCGATGCGCATTACCCCATTTAGTGGGGGTAGAGCCTACTTGCAAGTCTCTCCGACCTTCACAAAAAAAGTTATTCAAGAATATCTCCTCAGATTTGGGGGAATTTCGTCGGTCGACCTCTTCCGAAGGTCGTACAAGCTCGGGGATGGTACCAATCGATCCGCAGGACCCAAATTAGTCCAGATGCAACCACTTTCCAAGTCTCTCCGACCTTCACAAAAAAAGTTATTCAAGAATATCTCCTTCTCCTATGTGCTTTTATCCCTAACCCTTCCGAAAGTCGGAGAAGCTCAAGGATGGTACCGATCGATGCGCATTACCCCATTTACTGGGGGTAGAGCCTACTTGAAAGTCTCTCTGACCTTCACAAAAAAAGTTATTCAAGAATATCTCCTCAGATTTGGGGGAATTTCGTCGGTCGACCTCTTCGGAAGGTCTTACAAGCTCGGGGATGGTACCAATCGATCCGCAGGACCCAAATTAGTCCAGATGCAACCACTTTCCAAGTCTCTCCGACCTTCACAAAAAAAGTTATTCAAGAATATCTCTTTCTCCTATGTGCTTTTATCCCTAACCCTAACCCTAACCCTTCCGAAAGTCGGAGAAGCTCATGGATGGTACCGATCGATGCGCGCTACCCCATTTAGTGGGGGTAGAGCCTACTTGCAAGTCTCTCCGACCTTCACAAAAAAAGTTATTCAAGAATATCTCCTCAGATTTGGGGGAATTTCGTCGGTCGACCTCTTCCGAAGGTCGTACAAGCTCGGGGATGGTACCAATCGATCCGCAGGACCCAAATTAGTCCAGATGCAACCACTTTCCAAGTCTCTCCGACCTTCACAAAAAAAGTTATTCAAGAATATCTCCTTCTCCTATGTGCTTTTATCCCTAACCCTTCCGAAAGTCGGAGAAGCTCAAGGATGGTACCGATCGATGCGCATTACTCCATTTACTGGGGGTAGAGCCTACTTGAAAGTCTCTCCGACCTTCACAAAAAAAGTTATTCAAGAATATCTCCTCAGATTTGGGGGAATTTCGTCGGTCGACCTCTTCGGAAGGTCTTACAAGCTCGGGGATGGTACCAATCGATCCGCAGGACCCAAATTAGTCCAGATGCAAACACTTTCCAAGTCTCTCCGACCTTCACAAAAAAAGTTATTCAAGAATATCTCCTTCTCCTATGTGCTTTTATCCCAAACCCTTCCGAAAGTCGGAGAAGCTCAAGGATGGTACCGATCGATGCGCATTACCCCATTTAGTGGGGGTAGAGCCTACTTGCAAGTCTCTCCGACCTTCACAAAAAAAGTTATTCAAGAATATCTCCTCAGATTTGGGGGAATTTCGTCGGTCGACCTTTTTCGAAGGTCGTACAAGCTCGGGGATGGTACCAATCGATCCGCAGGACCCAAATTAGTCCAGATGCAACCACTTTCCAAGTCTCTCCGACCTTCACAAAAAAAGTTATTCAAGAATATCTCCTTCTCCTATGTTCTTTTATCCCTAACCCTTCCGAAAGTCGGAGAAGCTCAAGGATGGTACCGATCGATGCGCATTACCCCATTTAGTGGGGGTAGAGCCTACTTGCAAGTCTCTCCGACCTTCACAAAAAAAGTTATTCAAGAATATCTCCTCAGATTTGGGGGAATTTCGTCGGTCGACCTCTTCCGAAGGTCGTACAAGCTCGGGGATGGTACCAATCGATCCGCAGGACCCAAATTAGTCCAGATGCAACCACTTTCCAAGTCTCTCCGACCTTCACAAAAAAAGTTATTCAAGAATATCTCCTTCTCCTATGTGCTTTTATCCCTAACCCTTCCGAAAGTCGGAGAAGCTCAAGGATGGTACCGATCGATGCGCATTACCCCATTTACTGGGGGTAGAGCCTACTTGAAAGTCTCTCTGACCTTCACAAAAAAAGTTATTCAAGAATATCTCCTCAGATTTGGGGGAATTTCGTCGGTCGACCTCTTCGGAAGGTCTTACAAGCTCGGGGATGGTACCAATCGATCCGCAGGACCCAAATTAGTCCAGATGCAAACACTTTCCAAGTCTCTCCGACCTTCACAAAAAAAGTTATTCAAGAATATCTCCTTCTCCTATGTGCTTTTATCCCTAACCCTAACCCTAACCCTCCCGAATGTCGGAGAAGCTCAAGGATGGTACCGATCGATGCGCATTACCCCATTTAGTGGGGGTAGAGCCTACTTGCAAGTCTCTCCGACCTTCAAAAAAAAAGTTATTCAAGAATATCTCCTCAGATTTGGGGGAATTTCGTCGGTCGACCTCTTCCGAAGGTCGTACAAGCTCGGGGATGGTACCAATCGATCCGCAGGACCCAAATTAGTCCAGATGCAACCACTTTCCAAGTCTCTCCGACCTTCACAAAAAAAGTTATTCAAGAATATCTCTTTCTCCTATGTGCTTTTATCCCTAACCCTTCCGAAAGTCGGAGAAGCTCAAGGATGGTACCGATCGATGCGCATTACCCCATTTACTGGGGGTAGAGCCTACTTGCAAGTCTCTCCGACCTTCACAAAAAAAGTTATTCAAGAATATCTCCTCAGATTTGGGGGAATTTCGTCGGTCGACCTCTTCGGAAGGTCTTACAAGCTCGGGGATGGTACCAATCGATCCGCAGGACCCAAATTAGTCCAGATGCAAACACTTTCCAAGTCTCTCCGACCTTCACAAAAAAAGTTATTCAAGAATATCTCCTTCTCCTATGTGCTTTTATCCCTAACCCTAACCCTCTCGAATGTCGGAGAAGCTCAAGGATGGTACCGATCGATGCGCATTACCCCATTTAGTGGGGGTAGAGCCTACTTGCAAGTCTCTCCGACCTTCACAAAAAAAGTTATTCAAGAATATCTCCTCAGATTTGGGGGAATTTCGTCGGTCGACCTCTTCCGAAGGTCGTACAAGCTCGGGGATGGTACCAATCGATCCGCAGGACCCAAATTAGTCCAGATGCAACCACTTTCCAAGTCTCTCCGACCTTCACAAAAAAAGTTATTCAAGAATATCTCTTTCTCCTATGTGCTTTTATCCCTAACCCTAACCCTAACCCTTCCGAAAGTCGGAGAAGCTCAAGGATGGTACTGATCGATGCGCATTACCCCATTTAGTGGGGGTAGAGCCTACTTGCAAGTCTCTCCGACCTTCACAAAAAAAGTTATTCAAGAATATCTCCTCAGATTTGGGGGAATTTCGTCGGTCGACCTCTTCCGAAGGTCGTACAAGCTCGGGGATGGTACCAATCGATCCGCAGGACCCAAATTAGTCCAGATGCAACCACTTTTCAAGTCTCTCCGACCTTCACAAAAAAAGTTATTCAAGAATATCTCTTTCTCCTATGTGCTTTTATCCCTAACCCTAGTTAGGGTACCCTATTTCCTAAGCTGAAATGATTATGATCTGATGAACTTTGAAGTAATAAACTTTTTATTTTTACCATGTAAAAGTTGTTAAGGAGTTAACCTGGCACAAGAATGACTTAACATATGTGTATTTGTGTTGAATGTTCATCTAGTGTTTTCATTACTTACAGTCAAAGCAAAGTATTGCACATAATACATAATGTATTAAATAATATATGCAATACTTTTAATGTGAATGAGCTCCATACTGTACATTCATTGTCTTGGTATTGCACAGTTTAATCCAAAGCATATTCAAATACATAGTTGAATATCCATAGAAAATAAGGACACAAACTTTGTTCATAAGTATCACATCCTCGACAATAATGCCATACTTTTTTGTTTCCTATCATTTTATTAGGGACGGACGAGCCTGAAAGACACAGCTGTGCTGACCGTGTTCTGTCTCTAATGGCAGAGAAGAAAATAAAACACTGGGTTCTTATCTAAAGTGTATCAAATCAGAAAGCAAAAGATAAACATTGTTCTAATAAGTGTTCATTTTTTTATCCAACCATAATGAATATGGAAATGAACTCCATTATCCATGACACTTAGCAATGAGCCAACTCTAAACAGGTGCAGGCCATCTTTAGTTAAGGTAAGGAAACATGAAGCTGGTGCAGTTGTCCTCGTGTTGACCAGCCTGAAGCTGCAGATCTACAGCATGCTGCTGCTGCCACAGGAAATACTGAGGACATCAGGGGCTGCAGTGCTGGGCTTGTACCCTGATGGTTAAATGCACATATTGTAAGTCGCTTTGGATAAAAGTACTGAAAGAATAAAAACATTTTACAAACAGATAAAATGTCTTTGTACCTCATCTGTAATATTCAAGGTGATAATCTCCCACAGAGCTGTTGCTAACACTCCACATCCTATTCTTAATATGACAACTGTTTACAACGTTGGTGTTATATTAACTTATTAAAATAAAAACTCAAGCCACAACAAACACACGACTGAAGTTAACTTGCTTCAATCTATTCATTAGACTTGTTAAATAAACGGTAACTTATACAAATTACACATTAAAAACCAGAGAGAGAGAGAGAGAGAGAGAGACACACACACGCTGGGCCCTCCCTCCTCCTCCTCCTCTTCATCATGCACTGCTGAGGCCAGCAACACACGAAGGAGTGCTCCTAGTGTTCTGGCGGGGAATTGCATCCCAACAAGCCCTGCACCCACTCTTTCCATAGTTAAGAAGCAGTTAGTCACTGAACACATTAAAACAAACAGCACACTTTGTGAGGGAGAGAGAGAGAGAGGAGAGAGACACACGCTGCCCTCCTCCTCCTCCTCCTCTTCATCATGCAGCGGCTGCACTAACTTCTCCTCTAACCCTAACCCGCAGCATCAGACAAACAGATAATGACGCTATGTGATGAATCCCCCCCCGACGGTGTTTATGTTTTCAGCGGCGCTAATGTTGTGTTTAATTTATAACCAAACAAACTCACGAAGTCCGTGACTTCAAAGCATTTCCAGCTGTTAGGTAGGCAGGCAGAAAGGCAGACAGACAGACAGACAGGAATTAATTTAAAGGCAGTTTTACTGTTCTACAAATTATACAAATTCACTAGTTTTGTTTAATTTAAAATCGTAATTATTGATGGACACTGCTGCCACAGGAGACACAAAAATGTCAAATATATATTGTAAGTCGCTTTGGATAAAAGTACTGAAAGAATAAAAACATTTTACAAACAGATAAAATGTCTTTGAGAGAGAGAGAGAGAGAGAGAGAGAGAGAGAGAGAGAGAGAGAGAGAGAGAGAGAGAGAGAGAGAGAGAGAGAGAGAGAATCGCTGTCCTGTCAAGTAATTAAAACATCAGAAGAACTGGGAAAATAACAAAAAAAACTCCAACGCGCACAGAAATACAGCGTGTGCGTGACCCGTTCATCTCCTTCTTGCTGGTAACTTTCCACGCCTAACACATTAATTAAATAACTCCCTGTGCTGTGTAAGCATAATAAAGTTTTTAACGATGAAAACAGCGATTTCTGTAACAGATATGATATGATAAAGTATAAATACCTTGTACGGCTTGCTTCAGTCTCCTGCCGGAATGAACACGGTTTCAGTAAAACCTGTCGCCTGATTATAAAGTTGAATCAAAACACGCCCCCCCAGCGTGGGGGCCAGCGTGGTGATTGCAAATGTGGCACCTCAATCACAAATCAGTCAGGTTTTGGAAGATCTGGGAACCGGTGCATTCATTCTTAAAAAAGCCATAACTCATACTCTTTTTCTGGAAGGGGAGGACTAACTGCTCTTTTATTTTATTTGTTTCATTCTTTTTATTTTATATACGCTATTCCCTTGTCTATCTCCTGTCATCCTGCTGATTGTGTATGTATGTATGTTTGTGTATACACGGATGTATGTGTGTATACATGTATGTATATATATATATATATATATATATATATATGTATATATGTATGGGTATGTGTATGTGTGTATATAAATATATGTATATATGTGTGTAAGGATATATACTGCAGTGCTCATTGTTAGTTTGGGGTGGGATTTTTGTTGTTGTTCTGTTTGTTTTGTTGTATGTTCTGTTTTTCTAATGTTTGTTCTATAAAATGGTTAAAAACCAATAAAAAGAATATAAAAAAAAACGAACCACTAATATATTTTGTAGTTCTCATGTGTTTTCACTATTATGTGAGATTGTGACCGGGAACGTTGCATGCTTCTTTGTGGTTTTTTGGTGTGAGAAAACACCTGTTTAGTCAGATTTAGTTTGCAAATGCAAATCAATTTATTTCTTTTTATGTGTTGTGATTTTCCGGATTTTTTTATTTGAAATTCTGTCTCTCACTTTTAAAATTAACCTATCACAATTATAGGCCGTTCATTTCTTTGTCTTTGGGCAGACTAACAAAATCGGCATCAAATAAATCTCAATCTATATCAATAAACAGAACTTGTTTTAACAGGTTATCTGCTTGCAATGAATCCAAGGGAATAAGCCTTTAATATCAGAAAAGTTAATTATTAGCACTAAGCAGCAGTACTTATTATAATATATAGCTGAAACTGTTCATATCTTTAGGAGGAGGTGGAGGATGATGACGGGGGGCAGCGTGTGTGTCTGTGTGTGTGGGGTCAAACACGCCCCAACGGCCCCCCCGTGTTTGACTTGCCCTTATAAAGTGCCCACAAGTTTTTCAAAGCAGCGTCTTCACTTCGACAGCCAGCAGGCCAGGAAACGGAGCCTTACAAGGTATTTAATATTATATCATATATTTTCCAGACATCTCTGTCTATGATTGAATCTGAATCTATGATTTATTTCATTGTCTTGGTGTGTTCACTAGAACTCAAATAAATGCTCCGTCAGATATCAAAACACATTTGGGGGGGGGGGGAAATGATGACAGAGAGAGTAATTTCTATTCTTAAATATTGTGTCTGATTAATTAATTTAATTTTACCTTTGCTTCTTTTCCTCGCGTAATTACCTTTTGAAGTATTCCATCATGTTCCTCTTCTGTGGATGCTGCGATGATCATATACATATCATTACAGAATTAACGAATCTTATCATGTGAATGACAGGGTGATCCATTGAACTCGTGACTTTGTGTGCATGGGCGTTTGTGGAATCGAATTTGCTTGGTATATTGGACATTTTTGTGTCTCCTGTGGCAGCAGTGTCCATCAATAATTACGATTTTAAATGAAACAAAACTAGTGAATTTGTATAATTTGTAGAACAGTAAAACTGCCTTTAAATTAATTCCTGTCTGTCTGTCTGCCTGTCTGCCTGCCTACCTAACAGCTGGAAATGCTTTGAAGTCACGGACTTCGTGAGTTTGTTTATATTTTCAGCGGCGCTAATGTTGTGTTTAATTTATCACCAAACACCGTCGGGGGGGATTCAACACATAGCGTCATTATCTGTTTGTCTGATGCTGCGGGTTAGGGTTAGAGGAGAAGTTTGTGCAGCCGCTGCATGATGAAGAGGAGGAGGAGGAGGAGGGCCCAGCGTGTGTGTGTGTGTCTCTCTCTCTCTCTCTCTCTCTCTCTCTCTCTCTCTCTCTCTCTCTCTCTCTCTCTCTCTCTCTCTCTCTGGTTTTTAATGTGTAATTTGTATAAGTTACCGTTTATTTAACAAGTCTAATGAATAGATTGAAGCAAGTTAACTTCAGTCGTGTGTGACATCACTGCTGTCCCATTAAGTCGCTCTTCACCTCCACCTTACTAACAAACACCTCGATGTCAGAAAAAAAACTAGACTTAGATAGATAGATAGATAGATAGATAGATAGATAGATAGATAGATAGATAGATAGATAGATAGATAGATAGATAGATAGATAGATAGATAGATAGATAGATAGATAGATAGATAGATAGATAGATAGATAGATAGATAGATAGATAGATAGATAGATAGATAGATAGATAGATAGATAGATAGATAGATAGATAGATAGATAGATAGATAGATAGATAGATAGATAGATAGATAGATAGATAGATAGATAGATAGATAGATAGATAGATAGATAGATAGATAGATAGATAGATAGATAGATAGATAGATAGATAGATAGATAGATAGAGAGTACTTTATTCATTTGAGGGTGGAGGTGATGAGGATGGTTCAGAGAGCTGTGTGTCAATGCATGGTATCCCACTGCCCTCTACTGTCTAAATAATGCAGGTACAGCTTAGTATTTTTTTTGAACTTCAATTTTTATTCAACTTTTCTTAGGCATGGTACATGGCAAATTAAACATGTTTCTTTATACAGGAACAAGTAGTATATGGTTGAGAATTGACTAATAACAGACTTCGCACATATTTGTCTCAAAAACAGGCAGCTATTACAAAACAAAATGAGTACATAAAGATATCCACTCATACCTTCATTGCATACCTGCACACCCCACCATACATGATATAGCATACATCATATAGACATGTTGCTGAGGTATACAGTATTACCAGTGGTGGGAGGTTACGAAGTAGAAATACTTTGTTACTGTACTTAAGTAGATTTTTCACATATCTGTACTTTACTTGAGTATTTATTTTCCTGATGAGTTTTTACTTTTACTCATGACATTTGAGCACAAATATCTGTACTTTCCACTTCTTGCATTCTCAAAACTGGCTCGTTACTTGAGCAGCGGAGGTTGGCGCAACGTGCACCCTTTACGCACCTCTCTCTCTCTCTCTCTCTCTCTCTCTCTCTCTCTCTCTCTCTCTCTCTCTCTCTCTCTCTCTTTCTCTCTCTCTCTCTCTCTCTCTCTCTCTCTCTCTCTCTCCTGCAGGAGCTCGGTTCAGTCTTTATTATTAGGGCCCGAGCACTGACAGGCACTGACAGACGTGAGGCCTTATTGAAATTGAGGGAGTATTGTTCAGAGTTAAGATGTTAATATGAGCGACTTTAAGGCTTTTACTCAAGTCATTTTCTGACGGGTGACTTATTTTTACCGGATTCACTTTCATGTAAGATATCTGTACTTTTACTCAAGTATGGCTTTCATACAGAGTTCTAGTGGGATCATTATTCACCTTTATGTAATTCCAAAACCTGTCCCAAGGGGTCACCTCCTCCTCCCTGTCATCACTCAATCTACTACGCATTCATTCATAGGATGCAGTTTCAGTCATTGCAAACACCCATTCTTTCACCTGTGGAATTTCTGGCGCCTTCCAATGTCTTAAGATAACTCGGCAAGCTGTTGTTGTACCCACCGAAATTACAGAAAAATTACATTTAGTTATATTTGGTAATTGAGACTTGTCCCCCAGTAAACACAGCTCTGGACTTAGGGGAATCTCTGCTTCAAGCCAGTTACTTAAAATATTTCAAATCTGAATCCAGAAAGGTCTAATCAAGACGCATTCCCACATACAGTGGAGGAAAGTACCAGTTGCCTCCTTGCATTTCCAGCACAGATCATCACCCAATAGTTTCATCCTATACAGTCTGGATGATGTGAAATAGTATTTATGTGATACATTATAATGTGTAAGTTCTCTCTCTCCCTCTCTCTCTCTCTCTCTCTCTCTCTCTCTCTCTCTCTCTCTCTCTCTCTCTCTCTCTCTCTCTCTCTCTCTCTCTCTCTCTCTCTCTCTCTCTCTCTCTCTCTCTCCTCTCTCTCTCTCCCTCTCTTTCTATTCTCTTGTTTCTGCTTCACAACATTTAGTTTTCTGATAACAATCTGTTATAAATAGTACAGATGTTAAGAGTAAATTGACTATTTTCAAATAATCTCTTGGAAAGTGACATTTGACATGTTCCCATAGTGGCCCCTATACAAACATCGCTTCTCTCTCTCACAGACCTTATAAAACAGCCGTATCACTCTGCTGACGTGACCAGAGAAGCTCGGTGTCTCCTCAAAACCGCTGACCAGCTGCTTCACGGTAAGGGACTCTTATTCTCAGTCTCACTGTGTGTCTCTTAACTGTGTGTGTGTGTGTGTGTGTGCGTGTGTGTGTGTGTGTGTGTGTGTGTGTGTGTCTCTTAACTGTGTGTGTGTGTGTGTTTGTGTGTGTGTGTGTGTGTGTGTGTGTGTGTGTGTGTGTGTGTGTGTGTGTGTGTGTGTGTGTGTGTGTGTGTGTGTGTGTGTGTGTGAGGTCTACACATCTATAAACTCCCACTTATGCCTCCTGCTTCTCCCATAAACTGACTGCAACATTCTATATATATTGCATGTACAATTATTTACCTTCACGTCATTAATTTCTCCGCTGCCTCAGCTTTACTATGGCAGTGTAGGCGTTGTGATTGGTCATGAGTTGCACTTTCATTGCCTTCTTCTGCTCCAGACAGTGTCTCAGTGCGCGCACATCATCCCTGCCGTGAAGCTGGCTAAGTCTCAGTGTTCCACTAATCATCAAGAATAAGAAACTGCGGACAAAGACAACTACGATGGCAAACGGATTCGACTCTACCTACAGACGGGACGATTGGCTTTGTGATGTAGAGCCGAGAACACCCTCCGTCGTACGCAATTTACAGCGTAGAATGTTGTGTGAAATGGAGGCGGATGAATCCCGGTATAACGCTGACTTCGATAGACATCGTTTTCAGCGTGGTCTATCACATCAGACGGAAACCAGAGAACATCAGTACAGGAGACCGCCAGCTCCAACACAGGGGGCAAACAGAAGACCTCCGTACGGGATACCGCCAGCTCCAACACAGGCATCCAACAGAGGACAATCTGTCAGAAGACCCCCTGCTTCAACACAGTCGGTCAACAGAGTACGGCCTGTCAGAAGACCCCCTGCTTCGAGACAAGCTGAAAATATGGAACAGCCTGCCGAAAGACCACCAAGGCAGGCGGGAAACGGAGGACCTCCTGGTGGAACCCCACCTGCGGTAAGGCAGGGGGGAAGTGTACAACTGCCTGAAGAAAGACAGCCAGCTCCAACACAGGGGGCAAACAGAAGACCTCCGTACGGGATACCGCCAGCTCCAACACAGGGGGCAAACAGAAGACCTCCGTACGGGATACCGCCATCTTCAACACAGGCGGTCAACACAGTACGGCATGTCAGAAGACCCCCTGCTTCGAGACAAGCTGAAAATATGGGCCATCCTGCCGAAAGACCACCAAGGCAGGCGGTCAACAGAGTACCGCATGTCAGAAGACCCCCTGCTTCGAGACAAGCTGAAAACGGAGGACCTCCTGGTGAAACCCCACCTGCGGTAAGGCAGGGGGGAAGTGTACAACTGCCTGAAGAAAGACCACCTGCTCCAAGAGGGGCAAAAAACAAAGGGACGCCTGCTAGAAGACCACATACGTTAAGTCAGGCGGAAAGTCTTCAACCGCCTGGCCAAACACTACCAGCATCAAAGCAGGCGGCCAACAGCGGACAGTGTGACAGAAGACCCCCTGCTTCGAGACAAGCTGAAAATATGGGCCATCCTGCCAAAAGACCACCAAGGCAAACGGAAAACGGAGGACCTCCTGGTAGAACACCACCTGCGGTAAGGCAGGCGGAAAGTGTACAACCGTCTGGCGAAACACTACCAGCATCAAACCAGACAGAGAACAGAGGATCACCTGACGGAAGACCCCCTGCTCGCAGACGGACACGATCCATTTCCCCTGCTGCCAAAAAACGCAGAATGGATGCCAGTCGATACCAGACTACCAAGGGGCACGGGGAAAACAAGAGCAGTGTAACCCAAAGAATCCAAAATACCAAGAGAGCACCTCGGTCCAACGTCTCCAGTAGTAAGAGCCACAGAGGTGATGTGAAGCCCAGTGTCTCAGTCGACAGACTTATTGTCTCTCGTAGCCACAGCACGCCTAGCTCTCAAACTCTCACACAGACCTTGGGTACTGGGGAACGTGGGACACAGGTGACCGAGGTCTCAACGGCCAGCACGTCCTACAGTTTTCAGAACCTCAAGAGATCCTGGCAGACACCGACAATAGTTGTCAGTGATGAGGAAGAAGACCCCAGCAGTTCCAGCAGTTCCAGCAGTGATTCCAGCGACAGTTCAAGCGAAAGTTCAAGAGGCTCCTCCTGCGACTCCAAGTATGACCCCCGTGTCATGGAAAACGATGACATTTCCTTTGGACCAGCGCCCTCGGACACCCCTGATGGGGAGACCCGGGAGGAAGCTGCGGTGGCGGCTGAACCGGTGTCTGAGCAGCGATCTGACTCTACTTTGTATGTATCAGCCATTCTACAATCATATCGTTGTTGTGTGTAACTAGTTGGGAGAGATTTTAAATTTGTTTTTGCCCCTATACAGGTTTTCTTATACGCAGGATCTTGACGACTATATACAGTCCGCAAAATATACAAACAACAGCCAAACGTCTCACCAGAAGTACACAGACCAGTCGATCGGTTCTCAGCCCATACCTTTGGTTACACCCGTCAGTCCAATCGCAGCTACACAGATTCCGAACGAAGCTTGTAGTGGACAAGACGTGCACAGATTGACCGATTCACGTTCTCAAAGTTTTGGAGAAATTGAGAGAGCAATTGAGAGAGCAATTGAAGCCATAGATCAGCCCCAGCGTCAGGTTTCTACATCACCTCAGCCTGTGTTTACACCCCCGCATCAGGGTTCTACGACACCTCAGCAAATGCCTCACATCCCAGCCTCAGCAGAAGGCAATAATCCCATCACGTCTTTGCAACAGTCATTAAACCCCACTCCAGCGCAATCTGAACCACAGAACATGGTCGATCGTAATGTCACAACAGACTCCATGGCGACGTTATTGGATAAGGTGAAACTATTGGTCTCGTGTTCCACGTGCGGAAAGATCTTCAATCGGGCTGTAGTCTGTCACGAATACCGGATTCAGCTCAACAGACCCGTCCAATGTGCATGCGGCTGTGTAATCTGCACACTGTGTTACAGGGAGAAGGAAGGCTGCCACGTTCACCTATTATCTAGACATGGTACTGTCAACAGTACCGCCAGCACCTTAGCCAGCTGCTCTGATCTGGAGAATATAGGAGTCTGGGATGTTGAGCTGGACCAGTTCAAGACTGAGGATGCCATCAACAGCCATGTGCAGGGGATCGTGAATGGACCAGACGCCCCTGATATGACTACACTGAGAAACGGTAAGTGCAATCCACATTCTATGTATGTTGTATGGGCTGTGCATGTACACTGATGATATCTGTCTGTTCTCTTCACAGCGTTCGATGTGCTAAACAACGCTGGCGATAGTATGTCCTTCAAGTACTGGGCAAAAGAATGGTTGCCAGAAGATGTGGCCTACAGATATGTTTGCATTCCCCACATGCCGGGTTTCTGGGATCACGTCCTAGTGGGAACCCGTCCTCCACCAGAGACGGAGAAGATGATCGCTCACGATGACTTCTTGCCAAAATTGTTCAATGTGTGTCTTGGTCCATACAAATTTCACTGGTGCTGTTTCGTGTTGAGGACACAGGTCATCTTGGCTATGTGGTGCACAGCTCCCATGGGAGAGCGCCCTAAACCTAAGGTGTGCCCAGTCGTTGTTAACGAGATGAAACCCTTTACCACAGGCACAGAGTTTAGAAGGATGGTCTTTTGTTTAGCTAAGTGGTTTACAGTTCAGTACGGCGTCGGCGAGCAAAGGCAGCTCCAGGTGGTATTGGATTGCAAACCTTCGGAAGGTAGTTTGGTCCACATCGTGACCTTGTTGGCATCTAAGAGTGGAATGGACAGGGTGATCCCTACGCACCAACAGCGGCACCAAACTGATATGAATTACACGTTTAACCGCAGGAATGCCGCTGAACTGTTCACCGTCTCCCCTGCTGTAGGGTCAGTGTCTCTTATCAACCTTGTTGATGAGTTTGCGTACCAAAACAACCCAGATTTTACCTATGCTCATATGCGTGAGAACACCCAAACTGAAAAGTTCAGTTTCATGTAAGGCAGCACGTGCATTCCACACAGTGATTGTATATTGTGATTTCAGTAGTGTGCCTTAGGTGCTAAACCTGTACATCACTCTGTGTGACATATGAAGTATCGTACAATATACCAGCATACACATTTCTACCTTTCACATGAGATAAAACTGTACTTCACTCTGTGTGACATGTGAAGTATTTTACACTATACCTGTACATATATACCTCATACCTTTCATGATGTGACAAACCTGCAATGTTTTTGTAACGGTTCTGTAATTGTTCTGTTGCCAAACATGTCATAAAATGGGCATGTGTAGTATGGGCATACAAAATTCTACCTTTCGCGATGTCTACCTACACTGTTTTTGTAACTGATGTTGCCAAACACATGCCGTCGGGAGCCGATCCAGGACAATCTGACCCATGTGGTCGTTGCTATCTCCCTGGAACCAGTTAAGTGAGTTCCCGGGTGGATGGTGTCCTCAACTCTGACACAGAGAGTATCAATACCCACATCGTACCACGATAAGTTTGTTATAATACCAAAAACGGGATTGCCATAATTGTTATACACGTTAAAAATTAAAACATGTTGAGAAGCTAACTGTGTTGTCTTGGTGGTGATTCATTACAGTGTGAGAAGGTACGACGCATCTGTGTTAAAGAAAACAAAGTTCCATGTACACCAGCTTATTTTTTTATTCAAAACACAGATGAACACAAACTCTCAGGGTACACAAAGTGTTGTTTCGCGTGGTCTGGGTTACTGGCCGTGCGTGGTGTGGACGATCTGTGCTTGTTGAAGCTGAACCAACGTATCCCTCTATCACACTCAGGTCTACAAGATGACACGACTCAGTAAACACCGGAGCTCACAGTGTCGTGTCGCGTGTGCTGTCATTTGGGATCCTTTTTTTTGTTAATCTCAGTCTGTCATCTGTAGACAAGTGAGCCCTTTTACGATTACCTTGTACTCCTCTTGGAGTCATAGACTGTTGCGTGTCAAGCCTAAGTTTTCTCATATTGAGTGCTCCATGTCCGTCTGACTGCTGCAGAGTTCTCAGCATGGCTCTGAGTTTTTTCGGCTCATCGGACCTCGCACCGGGCATCTCTCCCTTCGTTACCATCATGGTTGCAGCGTAGTCCCGTTTCAACGTCTTCACAGAGAACACGTCGCTACCGTGTACGTGACTAAACACGTCCACTGCATCCTTCCACTCCCAATCCTCTTCTATCTCGATGTGACCGCGATTACCAGCGTTGGGTCTCAGGAAGATCTTGTCCTGGTGATACACTGTCCGTGTGGTGCAAAACGAGCTTATGTTCGCCACTGGTACACCAGAGTACGCACTCGAGCACACGCTCAGTCTAGGTCCATGGAAGGTGCCTCTAGGACCTTTTTTGGATTCCGTTAGATGTCTTTCATCGTAAGCCTCCTTTGGTGCATTCTGACGCAGCGCTCTTCTGATAACGGCCCCGTAATACAAGGGTGCAGAGCATTGGAACATTTCCCCGCCCAACACGCACTTGTTGAACGTGATTTCGGCCAAGGGCTCGATGGAAACCGTCGCGTCCAGTATCACAGAGCGCACCGGGTCCGCGTTGAAGTCCAAGGTGAATTTCAATCTGGGCGTAGACTGTTGCTCGCTGTCATGGTTCGACACTTGCCCGAAAGCATTGACTTCTTCGAAATCACCTTTCTCGTATGCTGCGACCATGGCGGCGCCCAACTGATCCCAAAAACCCGAGTGAGACTTCGGTGCGTATATGGCCAGCATATCGTACACTGCTTCGAGTGGGACTGTGACAGAGCCTATCTTCTTAGAAGAATGACCTCTGCTGCGCGGAGCGTTTTGGTTCACGGCGTATCTGCAAGTGCACAGCTTGTAGTTCTTCGTGGCGATGTTCTTACGGGCCGGAACCTTGCAAGTCGAGCAAAGTGAGAGCATTTGGTGCGCAACATCGGCCCCACCCTTGATCTCATTCTCAGAGAAAAACATGGTATCTATACCCGAGATGCACAAGTGTCCAATTTTCAAACAAGTCTTCAGGTGCTGCTCATGGATCTGGCGTAGGATGTAACCTAGCACCTTGCAAGCAAAGCGACCCTGTGTGTCGAGGACCCGGGGACATATGTCCGGGAGACAGGCAGCCGTGCAGAGCTTGTTGACAGCGTTGGTCTCCAGGCAGATCTCTCCGAAGGATAACTCGTTCAAAGCGGCCAGTCTGTTGTTGTTCATCTGCTCCATGTAATCTTCCAACTCGGAATAGTCATTCGCGTCCGGGATCTCGGTCCAGGGAGGGATCCATATGTCAAACACAAAGTGGCAAGCCAACTTCATGGCCTCTGCAAACACCAGCTGGTTAATGCAGAACGAAACCCTCCGACTGATGGCGCCCGTGCACACAATGTGGCTAGCGTATAGGGCAGCCACACACGTGTCTCTGGCATTGTCGAACCTCGCACTGAACTGCAGAATCGCAGAATCTGTGATCATTGTAGCAGACTGGATCAGGTTCTGTCTGTACAAGCACACCGCAGCTATACGCTCCATCTTTAGACCATCCACGGTGTCCTGTATCTGCTTGGTGCCACGTGTGCGAGTCGAGCTCTCAGGGAACTCGGACTCCATTATCAGACACCGGTCTGCCCACGCGTCGCTCACGAACCCCAGTGTGTTGGTGTTCCACACGAAGCCGCAGTTGTGCACGGCCTGGTACTTGACGGTGTCCACCTGGCCGCTGCTCCCGTCTCTCATCACCACATCGCTCTCCAACACGCTGGTGTCCAAGAGGTTCTTGAACGTATTGGGGATCACGTTAGACTCTCTGTCTATTGACTTCATGTTCTTCTCGTGGGTTATGTGCGCATCATCTATCATGACCACGCAGGCGTCCCTCTTGTGCTTGTACTTGAAAGCTTGCGGGGTGAACGATGTGAGCGTCTCAATGCAACCGCGTACCATCCTGAACATGTAGTTCAACACGTAGTTTGCGTAGCTCTTGCCTTCTCCGGGGCCGGTGATGTTAAACAGCATAATGCGTTCGATCGTGTACCTAGGAGCGGTGTTGGCGATAACGTAATTGAAAGTGGTAGACGCCTGAAACAACCTGCCCACTTGCAGGCTGTCGCTGAACAGATAGCGCACTAACGCGTGGTCATACACTTTCAAAGGAGACAGAGCGCGAGGGTCTTCGCGGTAGCTATCCTGATAGCCAGGATCGAGGTACAATGACCTGTGGATCTTGCCGAGACTGTGACCGAGAGACAGGCTCGAGTTGAAAATTTTAACGCCCATCACGTCACTCAAGCTGTCGTACAGTGAGTTGTTGAACTTATGCCTGATTAGGATATTAAACACCAAATCTGCTATACTGTTGAACTGCATGAGTCCTCCGTACTTTACTTTCATTTCTTTGCTCAGGAGCTCCAGTTTACCCAGATGAGGGTACAGGCGTGCAAAGTAGTAGCTGTGGTCGTCTTTGCTCACGGTGAAGGGGTGACACTCGGATGAGTTATAAAAACACGAGTACGCTGTCTGACACTTTCCGCTGCACGCTCCACGGTGCCCATTGCGCCTACACAAACACTGCCCGCTGTTCAGCAGAGTGGCAAGCGCTCGTGTCCTGCGTTTGCTCCTTATGTCACACAACACTGTATCTATACGTGTATTCGTCACGGGCACGTGTCTGTGTATCAGCGATTTCACAAAAAGGTCGGGGGTGTCCCTATCGATCAAGTATACCAATGAGTACCTGAATACCAGAAGACCTCTGATGTCCACTTTGCCACTTCTCGATGAACAGCTGATGTCCATCGTGAACCCTTTCAACTTTTCCACAAATTTCATATCCTGTGGCATGTCCGCATTATAGCTCGTTTGTACAACCCTATGGCTCGTCCATTGCGTGCTCGTGAGTTTAGCCACGATCGATAGGAACAACGCTTTCCCCTCTCCGTCGCTCGAACTGTCTGTGATCCTACCGATGGCGTTCTCCAGAGCTTTGAGATTTAAGGCCTTGATAGGCTCTGGTACGACCACCTGCCTCCCTGACTGAGCTGGTGTGTACAAGGAACCCTGTAGTTCCTTGACCTTCTTCTTGTCCACATTGTTGGAATTCAGCGTGTCGCTGCGGATATCCACCCAGTTGAACATGGAGCTCAGTTCTTCCTTGCGATCTCTCATGACGATCATAGCATTGTTGAGTGAGGACGCTCTGTTTCTAACCAATTGCAGTCTCATGAACGCATTGAACGCCTCGTCCAGTACTTCGGTCACTTCGGCAGAGGCTGCTCCAGGGGACGATTCTTCCTCGGGTTCATGTCCGTGTTCCTGTCTGAATACGTCCATATCGATACTCACGTCCGCGAAAGGTATCAGCTGGCTACTAGACGTGCATTCGGCCATGTCCAGTGCACCCGGCCCAGACTGAGCTGTTTCGCACGGGTCCTCGTTGCTCATGTCAAGCACGAAACAAAACAAGCGCCCGTGAGAAAAATCCTCTCTGATAGGCGGCGACATGAGGCGGAAATCAGTATTCTCCAGTGTCACTTGGAAGACCTCGCCTTTGCAGCAGTATGTCAGGTATAGGAGAAATTGAAAGGTCGCTCTCTCGCTTGATGACAAGCCGCTGAAAGATAACTCGTCAGACAGCTTGTCGTGTAATGTTTCATTATCGACCACAAGGAACAACGCTTTCCTGTTGGGAGGCACCTTCACCCTTCCCACCGCAGCTGTATTAGCCTCTATGTGAGGCAACGTATACTCGTTGAACACATTCTTAGCTGACATTGTCATGGGAGTTAGGGCTGGTCTGGGTGACAGGACAGAGCTGGTCTGCTCTGTGTCCTCCTTCAGACGAGGAACACTGCTCCCTCTTATGAAAGCCGGGGTCGGACAATCCTGGCCTTCGGAGGAACCTCAACGGCCGGACAAAACCAGACTTTCGAGGATCGTAACAGCTGGACACCCCTATCCAACGGTCGGACAATCCAAACAAAGGGCTATCGAACCTGAAATCGAACCTGACCAGGTCGGGACGATGATCAAATCTGTTATGTTTCACAGAGAGGAAGAGGCACTCCAACTCAACGGTCGGACAATACTAGACGTTTGAGGATCGAAACAGCTGGACAATCCTAACCTTTGTGGCAAACCAACAGTTGGACAAAACTAGACGTTTGAGGATCGAAACAGCTGGACAATCCTAACCGTTGGATGGATGCCCGTTTTGGATGCTACAAAAGCTGGGCCCAAATCAGAGATTTCACGCTTCAGCCTGCTATCACCCGATGCGACCTCAATTGAGTAATAGCGTGTTACCGATACAGACAAGAAGTCTTTAGGTTGCCTTGAAGAAAATAACCGATCTCAAATCATGAACAAAGCAGTGCCGTTCGTGGACCTTTTTCCTGACATTTATCCCGAACAAAGGGCTATCGACCCTGAAATCGAACCTGACCAGGTCGGGGTGATGATCAAATCTGTTATGTTTCACAGAGAGGAAGAGGCACTCCTGTGTAGAGGGTTGGTAGTGCAGGCTCGAGATTACAGTACGGTACACCTGAAAGTTACTGGTATATCTCCTGTTGTAGGTTATGACCTAGACCTAGTCAGGGATCAGGATGGTGAAACAGAGACATGGGACCTGGTACGGGAAACTTGGGCTAAACACTTTGGCGCCGAGCCAGTGCGGATCCATGTTCTACACGATGACATTAAGCGAAAAGTAAATGCTCAGGTTTTCCCGCTTAAGCGTATAAGCTTGGCCAAAAGGTACATAGAGACTGTAAGGGGTGCGCTGACATTCGGAGACTTCTGCCCGGACAAGGGTTACTACATTTCTCGAGATGGTAACACGCCTGCTTTATGCTCTAATGTTATGTTTGGTAGGGTGTATTTTATACCTGCGAAAAAGGTGAACCAGACAATATCAATTTCAGAACTCGTCTATGACCAAGAGAGGTGTGAGGCTGAAGCTAAGCTCTTTGACGGTCAACACATGCCCCACTTTTACAGGGCAGCTTGTTTGGATATCGAAACGGTGTTTGATCAATCGTACCAGGACAAGAGCCTACGATGTGAGTCTTTCGCCTACAAGTTCCCCTACTGTACTGAGCGTATGGTCTCGGACATGACAGACTACAGGACCAAGCTAGTTCACGCACTAAACACCGGCAGGGAACGATTGTCCAAACAGGGCACACCCCACGTCTCAATTCCCGCTCTTGCTGCTGACATGCCAGGTCAGCAACATGAGATCACCTGCATCTCTGTCGTGATCCTAAACTCCCATGTAACCAAGTCCTCGCCCTCTCACCACAGGAAGAAGCTGATAGTTCTTTATAACAAACGCAAAGCACACAACCGTGACCCAGAGGCGGACCACGAGATGGCCCAGGGTGCCGGCATAGATGACCCTAAGAGGATTTTGTTTTATCCGTGCTCCAGTGAACTTGCGCTCCTGGAAAACATGCTCAAGCTGCTGTACCAATACGGCATAGAACTCCTGTACGTGTTCAACGCGGAGTTTGACATGAGGGTAATCGAGCAGCGTGTACATTTCTACGCTGAATCGAAGTACACCAAGTGCCTCGATGTCGCTACCCAGAGACGATGTTCCTCGTTATTGCGAGCTTGGCACGGTCTCTTTGTGACCAGGGCTCTTGCCAAGGATGTGGTACCTTCGTTCCAGTTTGAAAACGTACGTTACCTGAATATGTACAAGGAGATGCTCAAGAGCTTAGGTTCGTTGCTGGACGGACCCTTGACGGAGTACCAGCTCCTAATGGCATCGACGAACATTGACAAGTTCAACAAAGAAAAGGCTAAGTTGGGTCATTTCAAGATGAACAGCTGTGGTGTGAATATCATAGACCTGTACAGGATGACAGGAACCAGAGATATCAAATTTGCGTGCACCAGCAGGAAGTTGAACGACGTTGCACCCTTTGTCATTGCCAAGGTCAGGGCACTGCACGGAAAGCCCCCCAAGGATCCAAGAAAGCTTTGCAAGCTGGCAGACGTGGGTTACTCTAAGATGGACGAGATGATCGAAATGGGAGGGAAGAGTCTGTTTGCGGTGCTTCTCTACAACTTGGTCGACTCGCAGCTGTGCGCGAGGCTAGCTAAAGTCCTCAACCCCGTATCAGCTCTGTTCCATCGATGTAGGACGACTCTCAATATAGACGTCGTTGTACACGGAAGAGGGGATAACTTTGGTGGATTCGTGCAGAGTATTCACTCGGTTCAGATCCCTCAGCTCAAATTCACACTCGATACTCTCAGAGTCAAGGCGGGGCCCGTGGGTATGGAACTGGACAGCCGCAAGCGATGGACTGCCAAGATGGACTCTGATGGAGAGAAATGGAAGGGGGGAGCGGTGTGCAATCCGCTCACTGGTCTGCACTACTCTGGACCTGGCATGGGACTGGAGCTGTCGTTCGACTTCTCCAGTATGTACCCGTCCATCATGTGCGCTCTCAACATCTCACCTGAGACCACCATCCCCTGGCCTCCCGTGGATTTTCCCCACGATCTGTCAGGCTGGGTGTGTTACAACTGGGAAGCCGAGGGGTTCGAGTACGCAACGCTCATTCTCAAGTACGACCAGACCCAAGGCGGCTTTGTCAGTGCCCCGGCCGTATTCTCCTCGTCAGTCGAGTACTACCTTAACCGGAGAGCAGAGTACAAGAGGAAACTCAAGGACCCCTACGTCGGCGAGGTCGAGCGGGTGTACTTCAAGATGCAGGAAGGAGAGTGTAAAGTGTTGGCCAACTCTTTCTACGGAACGGCGCCTCACCCCTGCGGACCTCTGATATCTGGCCACGGTAGGCAACAGATCTCCGTGGTTAACCGCTGCGTGGCCACCTTTTACCAGCACCGCTGCCCCGTGGTCTATGGTGACACTGACAGCGTTATGGTAGCGACCGGATACGGACCCGAGGATCTGCCTGAGAGCGAAGTGCCTGGCGACAGTAGAGACGCGTCCAGCCCAGAGGATGAAAATGACCTCCTTGAGAGCTTCGCCCGCAAAGCTCGGAAGGCTACGGCTGACAAATTTAAGCGGGCTGGCGCGCAGGTGCCTGCCTTTCTGGACTACGTACACACGGCCTTGGTGGAGGACACTCTCCAGAGGATGTACGTGATCGGCAGCGGTAACATACCCCAAAAGGTAGTCAGAGACCCCCGCGGGACATTCACCAAAGAAGGATACCCCGTATACGTGGCCGCAGTCCAGGGGTGCGCAGAGCCGAGCGACGTCACCGGGGCCTTTGTCAGAGACAGGAGAGTCAAGCTTGAATATGAAAACAGTTGTTCCGTCTACTGCCACGTAGCCAAGAAAACCTACGTGGCTCTCACGCACACCTTAGACGACCTAGGTGATCTCGCTTCAGTCTCAGTCAAGGTCAGGGGACTCTCTGCTTTCAAAAGCATGCGTTCCCCTTGCGATTCCGCAGTCACAGACACTTTCATCGCGTGCGTCATGAGGGGAGACTGTATCAAGATAGAAACAGACCAGATCTCATGCTTCTCCACCTCGCCATGGCACCGGCTCGAGCCCGGAGATGTAATATTGTACATGAGGCGTGAACCCATCGTGGACGATCTCGGTCGGTGGTTAGACCTCGATCAAGCCAGCTCCTTTCTCACAGCATACGGAGTGGAGGACGTGAAAACGTTGCAACTGGATTCTGGATTTTCTGCAGTCTCTACAAAACTCTGCTCCGTTCGATGCAACGGGGATGGCGCAGTGGACGCCCTGACGGTGAGAACACTGTACAAGGACGGGAAATACTGCATGAATCACATGTTCTCCTGCAAGCAAGCAATCCTCAGAGACCTGCTGGCTTGCAAAGCGTCTGAACTCATCGCGTCCAAACTCGGAGCGGGGCTCTTTCCTTGGAGCAGTCTCATCAAATCCTCAAAGAACAAGCACTTTGGCAAACAAACGCTCCAGCGCTTGAAAGTAGGCAATGCCAGTGTCAAGACAACCTACGTAGAAATTGTGAAGACGTGGCTACAGCAGATCACAGGACTCTCCGTCAGGCCCGTAGAGTGCAACGAGTATCACAAGTGTAACCCTTGCGAAGCCGCGTTCTACAGATACCCGTTGAACCTGCAAGCCAACACGGGGTGCATCACGGCCATGTTCGGAGGCTCGCTCATGTGCGAATCGAAACACTCTGCGTCCGGCAACGTCCCAGTGAGGGATAGCGAAACCGCAGACCGAGGCGAACACGAAACCCAGAAGATCACATCCTCGTCTTGCAAAGGGGAGCTCATCTCCCATCCCTACCAGACCTTCAACAAATGTTTCGCAAACTCTAGGGTGTTGATAGCCCACCACGCGGACAGTACCTTGGTCAACCGATCCGGGAAGCTCGTGGCTCACTGTATCGTAGACTACTGCTTGCCCCGCTACATGTACAGCTCTGCTTTGGGCACCCACAGCCTGGAAGACTGCAAAGAGCACCTGCTCACATCCATCGCCTCTGTCAGAAATAGGTTGAAGAGGGCAACCGCGGTTTTCAACTTGAGGCCTGTCTCAAGGTTATCACCGAGGACATGTCCCTACGGCCCCGTGATGTCTACAGAAACTTGAGTGCTCGGCTCGGTGAAGGGCTCGCGGAAGCCGTGTCCGAAGGCGTAGTGTCCTTGAGAGACTTTAGCTCCCTCTCGGCGGACACGTTCATCACGCTTTCGGTACCGAGTGTCATGCTGACGGACGCGGGGATCCTCTCCTCAACCGGCAGACTGTCCATAGTGAGAAGCGAGCTGCGCGAGAGGACTCTAGTCGACCTGGCCGGTCTTCTGTATCAGACGATACTCATGTTGCACACACACACTCCCGATGCGTTCAGCTCAGCGGGTGCCATGTACTCCGAGTCCGTCCTTTGCATCATGCCTTTCTCCTGCGCCGACTCGAACCTCATGCGAACGTGGATCGAGACCTTCCGTGAGAAGAAGTGGCTCAGACCCATCCGAGCAAAACTCGGCAAGAGGACACGGTCTCTCGCTGACTGCATGGAGGTCACTTATCATTGCACAGGATGTAAGAACTTCTACAGGGACCTGTTCGCCAACAACGTCCCGGGCCAAGGGCTTATCAAGTGCGTCTACGGTCAAGACAAGAAGAGGAAGATAGGACGGTGTATCAACGAAAGACGGTGGATGTCTTGAATCTTCTTGGTCTCGGCCACGAAACCGTGGGAAATCGCCACATATATACGATTCGTATGTCATCCTGAACCCCAGCTCTCCACCCCACCAAACAATCGTTATGTCTTTCAGTCAGAGGGAGTACCTGTTCTCCCACAAGATGAGCAAGACCTGTCAGCCCCATCAGCCCGCGACTGTCAAACTGGACCTGCAGGGTATCATACCCTTTGGAGACTGCAGCAATCTGTTCACCGTTGACTACGTGAGCGTTACCGCATACAAGCAAGGCACCTCGGAAAAAATACCGGTCAAGTTCACCGTACTTGACAGCAACAAGAACAGGGTCCTGACAAACGATCCTTTTACGCTTTCCTCCAAGTGGCAGGTCGAGGGGATCAACCGCGGACACTCTATCAAGATAGCGGGCACTGACACGGAACCTTTCAGCCGCACCCTTTCCATGCACGAAGACGAAAACAGGCTAGCTCTCTTGAACGTGTTGAGATTCATGATGTCAAACAGCCTATGCACCTCGGACAGCGCGATAGGGGCTTTCGATGTCCTCGTCGCTACTGCCAGAGGCGTTCGCGTTCACATGCGACATGTGTTCAGAGACTGGCATAGCCAGAGTAACGAAAGGACCCGGCGGACATCCCGTGTTCTCGTTCCCACAGTGCGCTGACAGCTACGTGTGCATACCCTCCGGAGAATCCTGCGCTGATAAGGACAACGATGCGCTCAGAAACATCCTAGCTCTCTTGCGATCAGCCTCCCTCGACAACCTTGCCATTCTGAACCACATAACTCGGGAAATGGCCAACCACCGACCCTTTCAAGAACTAGACTGTGCGTCTTTTCCTCCTACACAGTGTAGCGGGGACATCGTAATCCCATTTGGGTTACTCAAGTACACCACCTCGCTGTACCAGACCATGAGCGAGTTTGCTGACAACATCGCCATAGTAGATGACAAGATGCCCTATGTGAAACTACTGATCGAGAGCCCCTCAGAGATTGGCGAAATCACTGGACGTATGTCCCTCACCCTAATCTACGGGTCTACGCTCTCGGCCATTTACGGCACACTCAGACAGGGATCGCAGGACGACACAGAGGGATGTGATCAAATCGAATGTCTCGCCAACCTTACTCAGGTGGGTAATGATGTGTTGCTCAGGAGGGCACACTTGGGGTTCATGTTGCATAATCCTATGTCCCTGAAGGATTGGCGTAATTACTATGGGTGAATGACCTTTGCTGTTATGATGTGTATAATAAAAAAAACGTGAAACCACACAAACACTTCTGATGCTGTTTTTTATTGACAAAGGAGATAACATGGACAGGGTGATACCCTCCTGTGAACACTATTGTCACACAACAAACTCTATGTGATGTTCTCAGATCTGTTACCTTGGGGGACACGCGACCACGCTGGTGAATTCACAGAGACCACACGGGATTTCAACACTTTGCCAGTGAGCATTGTGGAACAGAAATCACTCACTTACGTCCGGAAATCGGGGCCTCCTTTTATGAGACATAAAGTCGCGACCCTCTTGTACGAACTCACGGAGACCGGGTGGGATGTCCATCTTCAGGTTGTCCTCCTCCTCCATGGTTAATATCCTGCCCCTGCACCATTCTCCCAGGGTAGGGAATGGTCTAGCCACAAAGGTTACTTTTCCAACTGTGACCATATAGTTCAGCAAATCTCTGATTGTGCGAAAAAACTGTTCTTCATGACGAGGCGGTCCCGCCAGTATGTAGCCTGAACCATTAAACAACACTGAGTGTGCAGTGTCTCGACCTGAAACAATGTGGAAAAGGTAGCCTTCGAAACGGTTGTCCATAAAACACACCATCGCCGCTGGAGTCCCGTCGTGACATGTCACTTTATCCAAATCGTCGATTGCTTCGTCTTCGTCCCTGATCGAAAAACCCTTGAAAGCTCCCCACCAGCCAACTTTAAATGTCTTTATCATGTCGCGCATCTCCTCCACTACACGAGAAACAGTAAACTGTCTTGGATCGGCACGTATCTCGTTTGGTTTAGCCATGAGGCACGCCACTCCTATCTCTCTTCTGATGCTACCAAGCAGCTGTTGTATCATCGTTGCACCTTCTAAATACTCCGAGTCCAGGTACTCTGTGCAGCTGAATCTGCCTTCGTCAACGACGGCCTTAAATGTGAGAGTGGCATCCTCTGCAGTCTTCACCAGAAGTGAACACGCCCCGTCGTCGGGGCCAAAGTAGTGCGCGATGACAGTAGCTCCAACGACAATCTCGGGTCTAGCCAGGAAAGCTTCGATCTCACGTGCAGAGACCGCACCCCACCATCGGCAACCCAACCATGTTATAAAGGGATCCCATTCTGTGTTCAATAGAGCCCAATTTCCCCTCGTTGCTTTTTTCACGCAGTACCGGAGTGCAGCGAGATGGCTTGATGTAGCACACGCTCTTTCCTCAAACCGAGATGGCTCTATAGAGAGGTCCATTGTAACGACAGCTCCGTGTTGTCCCTGGGTCAAACGTATACACGCGCCTTGTTGTGTGCGCTAGTTAATATTAAATGCCAGTGGGTCAATCCCATCCTTTGGACGGTCCAGTCGAACGTATCCACGTTCTCAGATCTGTTACCTTGGGGGATACGCTCGTGAATTCACAAGAGACCAGGTGGGATTTCACCAGTCTGCAAGTGAGCATTGTGGAACAGGAATCACTCGCAGCAGAGACACCTACATACGTTACAGAGTTTATTATTCAACACAACACATGTTATACAGATTGCACGCGCCTACAAGGCGTCCGTTGGGTTTTCTTCGTGGTCTTCAACGTGGACGCGCGGCTCAGTGTGAGGGTTCGGTGGGCTGAACTCTTGAAACCGGCCCCCAGGAAAGCGTAAAGCAGTGGGTTCAGGCAGCAGTGTGCGAAGGCCATGGGCTCAGCCACTGTCAACCATACGCCGAGAACAGCCTCCAGCCTGCAGCTGCGTGGCAGGACCTCCAGGAGGAGCAGAGCGTCCACAGAGATGCCCGCTCCGTAGGGCAGCCAACACACAAAGAAGCAGAGCACCAATGCGATGGTGGTCCTCACCGCTCGTCGCTTCTGCCTCTGGCGCCCCAGCGGACGCCGGGTCAGCCTGGTGACGATGACGCAGTAGCACACCAGCAGGACCAGGCCAGGGATGATCAGGCCGACTAGGACCAGCTGGAGGTTGAACACCGCAACCCAGAGAGGAGTCTTGTCTACGGGGTAGAAGCGCTGGCACAGAGTGCCCCCCTCTCCTCCCTCCAGAGTCCTGGTAAAAATCAAGTCCGGCACTGCCAACAGGCCAGCGGGCAACCAGGCACCTGAGGGAGGAAGACATGAAAATACATGAGGGACTGTGGGATAAGAGGACATGAGAAGACACCAGAGGAGGAGATGTAAGATACGATGTATAAAACATTAGGACACTCACCGACAAACACCAGTCTGTGAGCCAGCAGATGCCTCAGCCCACGAGTGTTGGTGTCTGTGGAGCGGACGACTGCCAGGTAGCGGTCCAGGCTGATGCACGCCAGGATGAGCACGCTGCCGTACAGGTTGACTGTGTAAATGACATGCACGCCGATGCAGGTGGCCTCCCCGAAGCGCCAGTCAGCCAGGGCTGAGTCCACGGCCCAGAACGGCAGCACTAGAATAAACAGGAGGTCCGCGGCTGAGAGGTGGAGGCGATACCGGTCTGTGAGGCTGCATTTTGACCTGTGTAAAAAACACAAGGGCGCAAATCCGTCAGTCCATTCCCCACCTTTCAAGGCCAAAAATGCTACCAATAAATTCACAGAAGTCAAAAGTCATAGCCCACCAACCCTCCACCCATCCTCTCACCTGCGTTGGCAGCCCAGCACGACGACCACCAGGCCGTTTCCAGTGATGCCCAGGATGAAGATCAGAGCGTAGACCACGGGCAGGAAGACCCGCTGAAGATCAGTGGTCATCAGGTGTTCCACCTTGCAGGGCCCGTCCAGATCCACATCGAGCTCTCCAGAGCCAAAACCAGAATCTGAGCTTGTGTCATTTAAGTCGTTGTCGTCGATGAAGATTTTCTGGAGACAGAAAGGTGGATGATGAGGATTGACGTATCAAAGGGAAGGAAGGGATGGGTGGACAAATTGCATCCTAACACAGATTTGTCTGTTAGATAAAAGTTTGATAGCCTTACCTCATAGTACGACATGATGGAGACAGTCCTTCTCCTTTCTCGGCCGAGCGGAGTTGACTCGTGTTCAGAGGAGTTTTATAGCTGTGTTCATGCTCCTCCCTAAACACTCCAGCACATCTGAGTTCCTGCTGAAACGTCTCCGTTTTCCAGGTGTCAGGTGCTGATAGTGGTTCTATCACAGGATACCCAATGTGTAAGGTGTGTGTGTCTCCCCGAATCTCCACGCTCTGATGAATCAGGACAAGAAGCTGCTCTCAGCAGAGTGTGAACACACTTGTTGTGTTTGCTTCACTTTCTTACATGATTCGAGCAGGCGAGTGTTGTGGACATAAACACTGTCTTTCACTGGCAACAGACCACTGGTGTGTGTTTGTGTGAGTGTTCAGAGCTTCACCTCTGTCTCGTTTCAACACCGATGTCCTCAACATCAAACATCTGAACTCTGTACCCTAAACCTGTAATAATTATAGACTTGAACAAAGTTTAACTAAGAATGACTAAAATAACCGATTGAAAAAGTTATATACATAATATGTTCACTTTGCCAGTGAGCATTGTGGACCATAAGTCACTCACTGACCGATGGCAATCGAGGCCTCCTTTACTGAGACATAAAGTCGCGACCCTCTTGTACGAACTCACGGAGACCAGGTGGGATGTCCATCTTCAGGTTGTCCTCCTCCTCCATGGTTAATATCCTGCCCCTGCACAATTCTCCCAGGGTAGGGAATGGTCTAGCCACAAAGGTTACTTTTCTAACTGTGACCATGTAGTTCAGCAAATCTCTGATTGTGCGAAAAAACTGTTCTTCATGACGAGGCGGTCCCGCCAGTATGTAGCCTGAACCATTAAAAGATACCGAGTGTGCAGTGTCTCGACCTGAAACAATGTGGAAAAGGTAGCCTTCTAAACGGTTGTCCATAAAACACACCATCGCCGCTGGAGTCCCGTCGTGACATGTCACTTTCTCCAAATCGTCGATCGCTTCGTCTTCGTCCCTGATCGAAAAACCCTTGAAAGCTCCCCACCAGCCAACTTTAAATGTCTTTATCATGTCGCGCATCTCCTCCACTACACGAGTAACAGTAAACTGTCTTGGATCGGTACGTATCTCGTTTGGTTTAGCCATGAGGCACGCCACTCCTATCTCTCTTCTGATGCTACCAAGCAGCTGTTGTATCATCGTTGCACCTTCTAAATATTCCGAGTCCAGGTACTCTGTGCAGTTGAATCCGCCGTCGTCAACGACGACCTTAAATGTGAGAGTGGCATCATCTGCAGTCTTCACCATAAGTGAACACGCCCCCTCAAAGGGGCCAAAGTAGTGCGCGATGACAGTAGCTCCAACTTCAATATCGGGTCTAGCCAGGAAAGCTTCAATCTCACGTGCAGAGACAGCACCCCACCATCGGCAACCCAACCATGTTATAAAGGGATCCCATTCTGTGTTCAATAGAGCCCAATTGCCCCTCGTTGCTTTTTTCACGCAGTCCCGGAGTGCGGCGAAATGGCTTGATGTCGCACACGTCCTTTCCTCAAACCGAGATGGCTCTATAGAGAGGTCCATCGTAACGACAGCTCCGTGTTGTCTCTGGGTCAAACGTATACACGCGTGTAACTTTTAAGCAGTTTCACTCTACTCCCCTCTCTCGCATCAGGGTAGCCATCTTGAATGTTTTGAAACCCCAACCTGAACCACCTTACGTCATGACGTCAGACGTTACGTCAGCGACGACGCCTCCGTTTACTCATACATTTTAATTTATAGGGGGATACTCGACCCCGTTCATGAATTCACAGAGGCCAGGTGGAATTTCACCACTTCGAAGTGAGCGTTGTGGAACAGAAATCACTCGCAGAGACATCGTCATACGTTATAGAGTTTATTATTCAACACAACACACGTTATACAGATTGCACGTGCCTACGATGCGTCCAATGTGCCCCAGCATTAATCGTCAGCATCGACGAGCAGCGAGTCTTCGAAGCCGACTTTGCCGTCGCGCACAGAAAACCCGTACTCTGGTCCGGGTCTCGGCCTCTTCATGTTCCACAATTCGCACACGTATTTCATGGTCTTGAACATTAATCCGCAATTCGCTCCGGTCCAGTGATCAGACCTGATCTTCGGTGGTACTTTTGCGATGCAGGCCAGTCTCACGCCCATGCTGTGGTAATCGCAGTCCCCGCTGTTGCTGCCCCAGAGGAGACTCTGCAGCTCTTGGCACCACTCTGAAAAGGCCTTGTGCTTGGTCACTACGCCGGTCATCAACCTCTTGATCCCCAGTCCCCTGGGCACTATGTTATAATCGGTCCCACACAGCGCCATGAAAACCAACCTTTCCATTCGAACCGAAGGGTCTTGGACTCCTTTCACGCGCAGGAAAAAATGTCGCCCCGCTCCGTTCAACCTCAAAAAACGCCCGTGGCTTCCCCTCGGTACGCGTCTGTTCATGTACGCCTTACTCAACCGTCTTATGCCAAGCAGGAGTTTTCCTTGTTCCTTGCTCGGCACCACGTTACACACGGTGTCTTCTAGTTCAAGTTCGGGCTCGTGATCCAGACACGAAGCCTTTCTCTTTTCCCCAGCTGAGGGGGGCTTTTTCTCATCGGGCTCATAGAGCGAACTCTCGGAAGCGGGGTATACCGTTTCGAAAATGAAACGGACCGTGTTTGCGCTGGGAAAGCCTATGGATCGCTTCAGTGCATCCAATCCGCGGGTTCGGACGCTGGCGTTGAAAAACCTAGACAGGAACATACTGTAGAGAGAGCCTCTGATCCCGCCGAAGTACAGGTACTTAGCTACAGCCACCACCTGCTCCTCGTCGTCCAGGCTGGCCTCGAACGCATCGTGATGCTCTCGAGCCGCACGCAGTAGGTGTTCGTCTTCCGCGGCGACGTCGCACAGCTCTCGGAACCTATTTCTGCGCGACGACAGATTGATGACGGAGAGCTGATGTTTGCCGCTCGCAAACAGCTCCCCGAAGGAAGACGCGTGCATGTCTCGACCCTCGCGGTAGCTCCTGTTGTCCATCCTCAAAGTAATACCCTCGCGACCGCAAGCCGTCAGCACCGCCACGAGGTCGGAGTCTCCGGTGCACACGACCACACTGCCTACCAGAATATTCGCCAACTCCACCAGCAGCGTGTCGGCCTCGGTACTTGCACATTGTAAGCACGCGTCCCGTAGGATAGACACTTGGCTAGTCTCGGGGTGTGCGAAAGTCGCAACGAAGACGCCGTCGAGACCCTCGGGTCTGTCTATCGAGCCGTCAACTTCAACGTAACTCGGGTCAACGTCGGACAGCTCACACTCAAGAGGCATCAGATCTTCGACTGTGTCTGCAAATACACCGTCATCCTGACCGTCCCGGTACTCGCGGTACTTCTCGTGGAAGGACACTACGTTATCGATCGATGACCCTTGCGGGAGCGCCGTGTCCTCTGCGGAGCGTCCTTTTGCACCGGTCACTAGAAACAACGTGTTTGCCATTCCCATGTCGGCCAAGAGCTTCATCATGGTGTATTCTATGGCGGGCAGATTACGCCTACAGAAGTCAATGTGTGGCACGGGGGGTCGCTTTGATCGCGTCTCCCTGACAGCAGGCTTCGGAGCCACCGCGCCCTCCTTTACGAGCACAACACACCGACTGCCTGCGTTCTCCGTGACGTAGAAACACGCCAGCGTTCTGGCCATGTTCAGTATGGACCCGTGCGAATCCCCCTCAATGTAGTCGGTCTCCTTGACTTTGTGGATTACCATGAGGTGGTCTAGCAGGGTCCAGTCCTGTCGTTGGCACGGCCTGTCTATGATTTCGAACGGCGCCAGGTGAGGGTTTGCGAGCATCGCATGGAAAGCCTGGTGTTTCAACCCCATTGTGTGTAGTGTAGATCAATGAAGACAACTGTGAGAGGTAAGGGATCTATATTACACGTATATATAGGTGGTCAGCATCACCCACACACAAGGACATGCCCCGCCTCTCAAATGCCCCTGAGCTGAATTGGGTGGAGGTTCCATGAACCCATGCGTGCGGGAAACGGGCCGAGGTCAAATCGCGTGGGTGAGGGAGTCAGCGCGATTGTCGCAACGGTCCTCTTTTAATCGGGATCGACAAACGGACGACTTCCCGCCGGTTGTCGCAGCCTCTGCGGCTTCTTGGTCTTTATCTTCTCCTGGTTGAAGAGCATGTTCCTGTAACACAAGTCGTTGGGGTCTAACCGCCATGTGCTCGATGTAAGAACCGGCTGGGTTTCGACTCGCATGTTCACGCACATTGGAGCCAGACAGTCAAGCACCTGGGAACAGAAACAATTCAGCCAAGGGAATTTACTGCGTAGACTCTTAGAAATCGTGGGCCTTAAACAACTCCTCACGGTGACCTGGTTGGTCCCTGGTCTAATTATCACCAGGTACGCGGCCGTCCGCTCTGCCATGCTCGGGTACGTGAGCGAGAACATCACCCATGTCAGCCATAGCTGCGTGTTGTATCGCCACAAGGTCGCCTTGTCCAGAATGTCGTTATTCCGGGTCTTGAGCTCCATCAGCGCTATGTTACCCCTGACGGTGTCGTGGGCCACCAGGTCCACCTCGGTGTAAAAGCCCCACGTGTTGCGGATGGCCGTGCAGCCTCGCGTACAGCCGTTGTGGTAGGTGTAAGGCACACCGACCTTATCGGGTCTCGGGATCCCGGCCACCTTGATTCCCGCACATATGGGAGTCAGGCGCAGAGCCGCCAGCTGAGTGAGAACGAGGCGGGACACGGGACCTACGCCTTGTATCTGCTTCTTTCCGTTGAACACGTCCTTGCACTGCGTGTCTACCGCGACTCCTATACTGGTGGACAAGCGGCTCCTGTTCCAGAGGCGTCTGCACGATTCTAGAGTCAGGGCGTTGGACCTGAACATTCGCAACAGTGCCTCCTTGAACGCTGACCCCTTGTCCGCGGGAGCGTTCAGGTTTCCTATATAATCGGGCAACCAATCGAGCGAACTGTCCGGATTTGCGTTCAGGTCCTTGACGACCCGAGTATACAGATCCATATTTATCATATTGTGACCGGCTGAGCGCTTCCTGCAGCACATGATAGAGTCGAGGGCTCTGGTGATACCCTGTACCCTGTACCACCGGTGATCGGCAGTGGACTTTGCGCGCAAACCGCCACGCGAGCCTCGGAACTCAATCGTGGGATCTTGGAGCTTCATCGTATTAAACGTTTTTCAGGTTGCTGGCCGTGCGTGCGCGCATGCTGAACTGTTCTATTTTGCATTCGTGAGTAAGTTGAGTGAGGGGTGACCAAGGACTGACGAGCTACAGCTCCACTCTGGAGGAATATGAATCGCAAGAGAACGGGAGGGTTTGAGTCTCTGATACACAAGAGCAAGGATCTGTTTGGCAACAGAATGTCGGCCTTTCCAAACGGCACCGTTATGAGCGCGGCGCGCTACAAGGGCAAACTGGGAGCGGCCATTGCCGTCATCACATCTCTCATCGTGGGCTTTCTGACCATTCCTAACAACATTTTGTACTTCATTGACAACAAGCACAGGACAAAGCTCCAACCGAATCCTTCCGGCGATGGCAGACCTGAATACGAGAACGCTTACATCCACGCTGGGATAGCCTTGATCACGCTCGGGTGCCTGGCCATGGTCGTGAGCATTGTGCTCAGCTACTTTGCAGCAAAGAGCAGACGGAAGATGTGCCACTCCGAGGGCACCAGGACAGTGTTGGTGTGCCTCGTTATGATGAACATTGAGCTGTTTATGTCTGTGATCGCCGGTTGCATGGAGATGCTGTACCAACCTTTGGTCCGCGACACTCAGAGGTTGCATAACATGGAGTGCGCTATCGCCGTGTTCAACATCATAATCTACATCATGTACGTGGTGACCATGGTGATGACATCGACCGTACTAAAGGAAAAGCAGGAAAGTATCCCGGTTGACGCTCTTTACAGAGAAGTCCCTGAGGCCATGATCAATCCTCGAGAGTACGCGAGAAGCAGCATGAATTCTTACAATTCACAATCCAGTTTCTTGTGAGGAACCCCGTCTCTCTGACGTAGCCTGTGTTTGACACGAATAATCTGAGCCCGTACACGTCGGCTGACAACCTGCGAGGCTCAAGAAGCCTGGGTGATTGGTAGTCAATGAACCTTGTATAGTGGATGGCTCCCCTCGGGATCCCCTCTGCCTCTGACAAGTCAGGTGTCCTATCTGTGTGAATAAAAGTCAATGAGCCAACGTAATAAAGACAATGAACCAACTCCAGACTGGCTTCTCTTTATTTGACACTCGGTCACCAGAATGAGAAAGAAATACAGAGCATAAAGTGGATAATACATTAGGTCGGATTCATGTCCCTGGGTCTTCAGAAGCCGCACTTCACCTCTTTATCCACAACCAAGGGAGAGTCGCACACGGAGCTTGGTAGATCGTGTCCGGACGCTCGTTTCATGTCCAGTTACATTGTCAGTATGCTTTGTCGACCAAAAGTGACAGCTAACATACTCATCTACTCTGAAGTCACACTAGAAGCCTGGTAATGTAGAGACTCAGGTATTTACCCTGAGATGAGATGTTTTTTTACTACATCAACATAATGGCATACATTAGAAGTGAACGGCCGCATTGCATACAAACAAAATCACAAAGATAGCCCAGACCTGGTTCAACACACACACACACACACACACACACACACACACACACACACACACACACACTCACACACTTACAACAACAATGAGTGTGAGATCGAGGCGGAATGGGGAAGATGACTACAATCCCTCGGAGATAGACCTGGCGTCCATCTCGGCCACCACCCTAAGCGGGAGCCTTTGCGATCAGTCCACTCACGCGACCCGTACGTGGCCACGTACCGACAAGCTCCAGCACCAACGTGTGCGGTTCAGCTCACCCATAACCCAGGTACGGTTTGTCTCGATGTCCAAAGCCTCCAGGGAGGCGCGAGGTGCTCGTTGATTTGATGCAGCTCGCAGTGGACACCGTGATATTCAGAGAGGATACACAACCCCTGATGTCGAGAGGAGGGTCACCGAGACCACGTCTGGCACAAAACTCGAGAGCGAGAGTGTCTCCTGGGGCGCTCCGGCGTCCTAACCGTAATAGTATTCACAAAACAAGGTTACGTTCAGGTAGAGTCAATCGTTACAAGTCAACCAATCGCCTGAGACTCCCCTAGCATGCCCTTGTATGCCACGCGATGGAATACAACTGCCTCCTCTTGAAGAACAGGACCTTGACAGATCACGAGATTAAAAACATGACTTGTGTCAATGTCACCCTCTGCAGCCACAATGGATCAGTTGTAATAGCACACCAGGACATCCCCACAGCAAGACGACCTCTGGATGTAGAGCTCTCACATTGTCACCACATGAATTCCCTTTTAGCCATGATCGCATGCTACGTGGACAGGTCTGTGAAGAGTCTGTGCTACTACCCCGAGCGACGTGTCCTCTTTGCAGCGGAGCAGCATCCGCCACCGAGGCGAGCAGAGGAGTGAGCAGGGCCAAGACAAAAATAACTCAAGACAAGTAATGGAAACGAAGGTCATAATCGCAGACGACCATAGTCAATGTCTGCTGCCCATTCTACATCCTCAAGCTCAAACTAGATCATGAGCACCAACAGAGGATCAAGACTCTCCCTGAGAGGACCGCGATTTCCTCGACGCGGATCTCTGGGCTGTGCAAACGCAGGTCCGCTTCGATCGTGACGGGTTGTTGCTTGTCATCGATACACATTGAAAGTTGGGATATGTTGTTTTTTTCAAACTAGGGAACGTGTCTGTATGTTTGTGTACAATAAACCTTTTCACCAATATGTACTCAGCGTTTCTATTTTGTTACGACCAAGCTTTGATGAGCTTTTATTGTTATGTCCCAGGTTGGGACATGTTCGATTATCCCGTAACGCGGAAACACCAGGCACCTACCCCCAATAAGTGCAGACACGTATGTTAGCACATCGTCCTGGGAAAAAGCAGGATTTTAGAGTCTCAGAGATGCACCTCTTGATACCACTCAGAGGGGCCTCGCAAAGCACATCGTCCTGGAAATATACAGATTTTAGAGTCACAGATGCATGGTGTATCATAGTGTGTCATGCAAAGTGTAGAGGCTACGGCCTAGGATGGGCAGCTACGTCCTTCAACAACGTTACGTTGTACGATGGGCTGAGGATGCCAACCGATGTCACGTACGTGAGAGGCAGACACGTCTAAAGTGTGTAAAATCCAACTTCCTAAAGGACCGTCCACCGTATGGGAAGTGATGTGTCACGCATATTTCTATTCTGCTAGTCAGGCTACGGCTGCGCTATCCTGGTGCGGTGAATGCAAAAAAAAAGAAACAATTCAGACATGAAGTCATCACCTTTATTTTACACATGACGCACATTGGTTCTGACAAGCTAGATGTCCTTTCTTGTGGTCCTCGATCTCCTATTCCGAGCATCCGGACTCCGTGGGATGTGGCCAACGAACGCCGGAACTTCCATCTCAAAGCCGGCCTCCTCCATCTCTGTCATTTTGCTCTTCGCCATGTCTTGCAGCGTGCAGGTCTACTCACAAAGGCGAGTCCCAGCGTGCTCATGTGGTGTAGCAGATCTGTCATGGACGAGTGTACACCTTCCAGGGTCCCGCCGACGTTAACGCGATACCCCGATGTACCGAAGGTTATCTTGTACGTCTGTCCATGAGCGGTCGTGACCTCAAATAGGTATCCCAGTTCGGGTTCGTCGACGTGACAAACCGCCACGGCGGGTATCCTGCGATGTCTTACCCTCCCTAGATCCGCGATCAACTCGAGGTGATCCGGGGACATCGGGGAGCTACCATTCAGATATCCCCACCATCCTCCTTTCAACGCCGCTATCAGGTCACGCATGTCTTCCGCTACGTCTGTGACAGAAACCAGGGCCGGGTCGCGATTGCGCCGTACGTCTGGCGGTTTAGCCAAGACGCGAGCCTCTCCGAATTCGTCTTTGACCTCGACGATCAGCTCCCGCATCAACTCAACGGGATCCAAAAAGTCCAATTGCGTGAACCTGGGGCACCTGTACGCGCCTCGCTGGAGGACAACGGCACATTCGACGATACCGTCGCGAGTCTTCACCGTCACGGAACACGACCCTCCGACCGTTGAAAAGAAGCAGTCTGCGACGATGATAGCCCCGGCGCCAATCTCGGGTCTATTCAGGAAAGACAGGATCTGAGCTCGAGAGACCGAGCCCCACCATCGACGATCCAGCCACGTTACAAGCGAATCCCACGACCTGTTCAATAGAGGCCAGTTGCCCCTTTGCGGCATCCCATCCGGACCACGGAGTGCGTCGAAATGACCCGGGTTCACGTACGCCATCGTTCTTGTGGGACGTGTTACATGTCCCGTAACATATAATAATAATAATAATAAATAACAGTACTGTGACATCTTTGTTTCTTTTGCTTCGCTTCCCCGACCAGCTTCCCCCGGCTGTGGACTGTGGGAGTTTGGGTACTGATTTAAAAACGCCCCCCCCCTTAACCCAAGTGGCCTGTTCTCTGGTGTCATTAACCCTTGTGTTGTCCCTGCTTCCCCATGCTGTTGGCTGTGAGCGTTTGGGTAGCGATTTGAATTACGCTTGTTGCGATACCCTGCTTCAAACAGGCAACAGAGAAGCGAACAGTCGATGACATTGCAGATGTATTCGTCACACCCTTCAAGTTGCGCGCCGGTGTGACGTAGGACGCCTGGGATGCCCGCGTTGGGGAGTCTCTTCGGTGTGGGTCTCTGAGACCCAAAGGCTCGCACAGTGGGGCTTGTGCGGCCGCTTGCATTGAGGGCCGTCTCTCCGACCGGGGTCCCCGTGACCCTGAGACTCGCAACGCTGGACTGACACGCTCCCTCCGTTTGTGTAGTCGAAACCTGCTCCTGCTCGGTGATGAGAAGAAGAAGAAGAAGAAGAAGAAGAAGAAGAAGAAGAAGAAGAAGAAGAAGAAGAAGAAGAAGAAGAAGAAGAAGAAGAAGAAGTCTATCACGCAGTAATAACCCTTGTGTTGTCCCTGCTTCCCCATGCTGTTGGCTGTGAGCGTTTGGGTAGCGATTTGAATAACGCTTGTTGCGATACCCTGCTTCAAACACGCAACAGAGAAGCGAACGGTCGATGACATTGCAGATGTATTCGTCACACCCGCTCCAAGTTGCGCGGCGGTGTGACCTAGGACGCCTGGGATGCCCGCGTTGGGGAGTCTCTTTGGTGTGGGTCTCTGAGACCCGAAGGCTCGCACAGTGGGGCTTGTGCGGCCGCTTGCGTTGAGGGCCGTCTCTCCGACCGGGGTCCCCATGACCCTGAGACTCACAACGCTGGACTGACACGCTCCCTCCGTTTGTGTAGTCGAAAGTCGAAGTTATTTTTTATAGCTACACACGACACACGCAAAGACGTATGGCCCGTCTCTTGTCGTTCGGGATCACTGTGACCCTGAGGCTCGCAAAATCGGACCGACCCATCTCCCTCCGTTGTTTGCTGTAACCTGTTCAACCCTGACACTCGCGACTTCGGGCCAACCTGGCGGCCCGCGTTGCGTACTCGAGCCTGTTTTCTAGCTCGGTGATGTGAAGAAGAAGAAGAAGAAGAAGAACAAGACGAACAAGAGGAAGAAGGAAACTCATTTTTATTATTTTTTATAGCAACACACGACACACGCCGCAAGGACGATGGGCCGTCTCTTGTCGTTCGGGATCACCGTGACCCTGAGACTCGCAACGTCGGACCGACCCGTCTCCCTCCGTTGTGTGCTGTAATATGTTCAACCCTGAGACTTGCGACTTCGGGCCAGCCTGGCCGCCCGCGTTGCGTACTCGAGCCTGTTTTCTAGCTCGGTGATGTGAAGAAGAAGAAGAAGAAGAAGAAGAAGAAGAAGAAGAAGAAGAAGAAGAAGAAGAAGAAGAAGAAGAAGAAGAAGAAGAAGAAGAAGAAGAACAAGACGAACAAGAGGAAGAAGGCAACTCATTTTTATTATTTTTTATAGCTACACACGACACACGCCGCAAAGACGATGGCCCGTCTCTTGACGTTCGGGATCACCGTGACCCTGAGACTCGCGACGTCGGACCGCCGACGGCCGCCCGGGTTGCGTACTCGAGCCTGTTCTTGCTCGCACAGCCCACCACACATCAGCACGCGAACGAAGGGCAATAGAAAAGGCAACAGCCCTTGCAGATGTATTTGGCGCACATGCAAAACCCACGACACACGCAAGGACGATGGCCCGTCTCAAGTCGTTCGGGATCACCGCGACCCTTAGACTCGCGACTTCGGACCAACACGTCTCCCTCCGTTGTGTGCTGTAACATGTTCAGCCCTGAGAGTCGCGACTTCGGGCCAGCATGGCCGCCCGCGTTGCGTACTCGAGCCTGTTTTCTAGCTCGGTGATGTGAAGAAGAAGAAGAACAACAAAACGAACAAGAGGAAGAAGGAAACTCATTTTTATTATTTTTTATAGCTACACACGACACACGCAAAGATGTATGGCCCGTCTCTTGTCGTTCGGGATCACCGTGACCCTGAGTCTTGCGATGTCGGACTGCCGACAGCCGCCCGGGTTGCGTACTCGAGCCTGTTCTTGCTCGCACAGCCCACCACACATCAGCACGCGAACGAAGGGCAATAGAAAAGGCAACAGCCCTTGCAGATGTATTTGGCGCACATGCGACACCCACGACACACTCAAAGACGTATGGCCTGTCTCTTGTCGTTCGGGATCACCCTGACCCTGAGACTTGCAACGTCGGACCGACCCGTCTCCCTCAGTTGTGTGCTGTAACATGTTCAACCCTGAGACTCGCGACTTCGGGCCAGCCTTACCACCCGCGTTGCGTACTCAAGCCTGTTTTCTAGCTCGGTGATGTGAAGAAGAAGAAGAAGAAGAAGAAGAAGAAGAAGAAGAAGAAGAAGAAGAAGAAGAAGAAGAAGAAGAACAAGACGAAAAAGAGGAAGAAGGAAACTCATTTTTATCATTTTTTATAGCTACACACGACACACGCCGCGAAGACGTATGGCCCCTCTCTTGTCGTTCGGGATCACCGTGACCCTTAGACTCGCAACGTCGGACCAACCCGTCTCCCTCCGTTGTGTGCTGTAATATGTTCAACCCTGAGAATCGCGACTTCGGGCCAGCCTGGCCGCCCGCGTTGCGTACTCGAGCCTGTTTTCTAGCTCGGTGATGTGAAGAAGAAGAAGAAGAACAACAAGACGAACAAGAGGAAGAAGGAAACTCATTTTTATTATTTTTTATAGCTACACAGGACACACGCAAAGATGTATGGCCCGTCTCTTGTCGTTCGGGATCACCGTAACCCTGAGACTCGCGACGTTGGACCGCCGACGGCCGCCCGGGTTGCGTACTCGAGCCTGTTCTTGCTCGCACAGCCCACCACACATCAGCACGCGAACGAAGGGCAATAGAAAAGGCAACAGCCGTTGCAGATGTATTTGGCGCACATGCGACACCCACGACACACGCAAAGACGTATGGCCCGTCTCTTGTCGTTCGGGATCACCGTGACCCTGAGACTCGCCACGTCGGACCGACCCGTCTCCCTCCGTTGTGTGCTGTAACCTGTTCAACCCTGAGACTCGCGACTTCAGGCCAGCCCGGCCGCCCGTGTTGCGTACTCGAGCCTGTTTTGTAGCTCGGTGATGTGAAGAAGAACAAGACGAAAAGAGTAAGAAGGAAACTCGTTTTTATAGCTACACACAACACACGCCGCATAGACGTATGGCCCGTCTCTTGTCGTTCGGGATCACCGTGACCCTGAGTCTTGCGATGTCGGACTGCCGACAGCCGCCCGGGTTGCGTACTCGAGCCTGTTCTTGCTCGCACAGCCCACCACACATCAGCACGCGAACGAAGGGCAATAGAAAAGGCAACAGCCCTTGCAGATGTATTTGGCGCACATGCGACACCCACGACACACTCAAAGACGTATGGCCTGTCTCTTGTCGTTCGGGATCACCCTGACCCTGAGACTTGCAACGTCGGACCGACCCGTCTCCCTCAGTTGTGTGCTGTAACATGTTCAACCCTGAGACTCGCGACTTCGGGCCAGCCTTACCACCCGCGTTGCGTACTCAAGCCTGTTTTCTAGCTCGGTGATGTGAAGAAGAAGAAGAAGAAGAAGAAGAGGAAGAAGAAGAAGAAGAAGAAGAAGAAGAAGAAGAAGAAGAAGAAGAAGAAGAAGAAGAAGAAGAACAAGACGAAAAAGAGGAAGAAGGAAACTCATTTTTATCATTTTTTATAGCTACACACGACACACGCCGCGAAGACGTATGGCCCCTCTCTTGTCGTTCGGGATCACCGTGACCCTTAGACTCGCAACGTCGGACCAACCCGTCTCCCTCCGTTGTGTGCTGTAATATGTTCAACCCTGAGAATCGCGACTTCGGGCCAGCCTGGCCGCCCGCGTTGCGTACTCGAGCCTGTTTTCTAGCTCGGTGATGTGAAGAAGAAGAAGAACAACAAGACGAACAAGAGGAAGAAGGAAACTCATTTTTATTATTTTTTATAGCTACACAGGACACACGCAAAGATGTATGGCCCGTCTCTTGTCGTTCGGGATCACCGTAACCCTGAGACTCGCGACGTTGGACCGCCGACGGCCGCCCGGGTTGCGTACTCGAGCCTGTTCTTGCTCGCACAGCCCACCACACATCAGCACGCGAACGAAGGGCAATAGAAAAGGCAACAGCCGTTGCAGATGTATTTGGCGCACATGCGACACCCACGACACACGCAAAGACGTATGGCCCGTCTCTTGTCGTTCGGGATCACCCAGACCCTGAGACTCGCCACGTCGGACCGACCCGTCTCCCTCCGTTGTGTGCTGTAACCTGTTCAACCCTGAGACTCGCGACTTCAGGCCAGCCCGGCCGCCCGTGTTGCGTACTCGAGCCTGTTTTGTAGCTCGGTGATGTGAAGAAGAACAAGACGAAAAGAGTAAGAAGGAAACTCGTTTTTATAGCTACACACAACACACGCCGCATAGACGTATGGCCCGTCTCTTGTCGTTCGGGATCACCGTGACCCTGAGACTCGCGACGTCGGACCGCCGACAGCCGCCCAGGTTGCGTACTCGAGCCTGTTTTCTAGCTCGGTGATGTGAAGAAGAAGAAGAAGAAGAAGAAGAAGAAGAAGAAGAAGAAGAAGAAGAAGAAGAAGAAGAAGAAGAAGAAGAAGAAGAAGAAGAAGAAGAAGAAGAACAAGACGAACAAGAGGAAGAAGGCAACTCATTTTTATTATTTTTTATAGCTACACACGACACACGCCGCAAGGACGATGGCCCGTCTCAAGTCGTTCGGGATCACCGTGACCCTTAGACTCGCGACTTCGGACCAACACGTCTCCCTCCGTTGTGTGCTGTAACATGTTCAGCCCTGAGAGTCGCGACTTCGGGCCAGCATGGCCGCCCGCGTTGCGTACTCGAGCCTGTTTTCTAGCTCGGTGATGTGAAGAAGAAGAAGAACAACAAAACGAACAAGAGGAAGAAGGAAACTCCTTTTTATTATTTTTTATAGCTACACACGACACATGCAAGGACGTATGGCCCGTCTCTTGTGGTTCGGGATCACGGAGACCCTGAGACTCGCGACGTCGTACCGCCGACGTCCGCCCGGGTTGCGTACTCGAGCCTGTTCTTGCTCGCACAGCCCACCACACATCAGCATGCGCACGAAGGGCAATAGAAAAGGCAACAGCCCTTGCAGATGTATTTGGCGCACAAAAGACACCCACGACACACGCAAAGACGTATGGCCCGTCTCTTGACGTTCGGGATCACCGTGACCCTGAGACTCGCGACGTCGGACCGCCGACGGCCGCCCGGGTTGCGTACTCGAGCCTGTTCTTGCTCGCACAGCCCACCACACATCAGCACGCGAACGAAGGGCAATAGAAAAGGCAACAGCCCTTGCAGATGTATTTGGCTCACCGGCAGCACCTTGTGTGAGTTTTACAGTCCTTGTTTATTGGGCATATCTGACACCTCTACCTCTTGCTCGGGGCTGCAAAGGAGGCTGTGACTGCGGCGGCCGCGCAACCAGGGCTAGACAGGAGTGTGCTGTTGTGTGCTGTAACATATTCAACACTGAGACTTGCGACTTTGGGCCAGCCCGGCCGCCCGCGTTGCGTACTCGAGCCTGTTTTCTAGCTCGGTGATGTGAAGAAGAAGAAGAAGAAGAAGAAGAAGAAGAAGAAGAAGAAGAAGAAGAAGAAGAAGAAGAACAAGAACAAGAACAAGAACAAGAACAAGAACAAGAAGGAGAACAAGAACAAGATGCACAAGAGGAAGAAGGAAACTCATTTTTTTGTATCATGTTGTATATCTGCACGACACAAGCGTAAAAAACGCGAGACGGCGTAACTCTCGTGGTCTCCCCGACCCTGAGAGTCGCGCGACGGGCCCTCCCGGCCGCCCGCGTTGCGTACTCGAGCCTGTTGTTGCTCGGTGATGTGAAGAAGAAGAAGAACAAGACCAACAAGAGGAAGAAGGAAACTCATTTTTATTATTTTTTATAGCTACACACGACACACGCAAAGACATATGGCCCGTCTCTTGTCGTTCGGGGTCACTGTGACCCTGAGACTCGCGACGTCGGGCCAGCCCGGCCGCCCGCGTTGCGTACTCGAGCCTGTTCTTGCTCGGTGATGTGAAGAAGAAGAAGAACAAGACCAACAAGAGGAAGAAGGAAACTCATTTTTATTATTTTTTATAGCTACACAAGACACACGCGAAGACGCGAGACAAGGTGATGTATGGCCTGTCTCTTGTCGTTCGGCATCTCCCCGTGACCCTGAGAGTCGCGACGTCGGGCCCTCCTGGCCGCCCGCGTTGCGTACTCGAGCCTGTTCTTGCTCGGTGATGTGAAGAAGAAGAAGAAGAACAAGACGAACAAGAGGAAGAAGGAAACTCATTTTTATTATTTTTTATAGCTACACACGACACACGCAAAGACATATGGCCCGTCTCTTGTCGTTCGGGGTCACTGTGACCCTGAGACTCGCGACGTCGGGCCAGCCCGGCCGCCCGCGTTGCGTACTCGAGCCTGTTCTTGCTCGGTGATGTGAAGAAGAAGAAGAACAAGACCAACAAGAGGAAGAAGGAAACTCATTTTTATTATTTTTTATAGCTACACAAGACACACGCGAAGACGCGAGACAAGGTGATGTATGGCCTGTCTCTTGTCGTTCGGCATCTCCCCGTGACCCTGAGAGTCGCGACGTCGGGCCCTCCTGGCCGCCCGCGTTGCGTACTCGAGCCTGTTCTTGCTCGGTGATGTGAAGAAGAAGAAGAAGAACAAGACGAACAAGAGGAAGAAGGAAACTCATTTTTATTATTTTTTATAGCTACACACGACACACGCAAAGACATATGGCCCGTCTCTTGTCGTTCGGGGTCATTGTGACCCTGAGACTCGCGACGTCGGGCCAGCCCGGCCGCCCGCGTTGCGTACTCGAGCCTGTTCTTGCTCGGTGATGTGAAGAAGAAGAAGAAGAAGAAGAAGAAGAAAAAGACAAGCAAGAGGAAGAAGACGCCGAAGAAGACTCTTGCTCAGTAATAATAATAAAGAAAATGCATTCATTTTTGTTTTACTTTTGTATTGCTGCACTCGCCACGCGCAAAGACGTAGGGCCCGTCGCATGTCGGCCGGGGTCCCCGTGACCCGAGGGCACGCGCCGCGAGCATCTCTGCGGCTGCCAGTGTTGTGTACTGGAGCCTGTTCCTGCTCGGTGATGATACAAATTATAACAAGAAGAGGAAGAAGAATAAGAAGAAAATGCGATGGCACACGGTTTACTCTGTTTTTTAAAAATAATTTGTATTGCTCCACATGGCCACGCGGCGCACGGCGAAGACGTAGGGCCCGTCGCTTGTCGGTTGGGGTCCCCGTGACCCGAGGGCATGCGAGCATCTCTCTCTCTGCCAGTGTTGTGTACTTGAGCCTGTTCCTGCTCGGTGATGATACAAATTATAACAAGAAGAGGAAGAAGAATAAGAAGAAAATGCGATGGCACACGGTTTACTCTGTTTTTTAAAAATAATTTGTATTGCTCCACATGGCCACGCGACGCACGGCCAAGACGTAGGGCCCGTCGCTTGTCGGTTGGGGTCCCCGTGACCCGAGGGCATGCGAGCATCTCTCTCTCTGCCAGTGTTGTGTACTTGAGCCTGTTCCTGCTCGGTGATGATACAAATTATAACAAGAAGAGGAAGAAGAATAAGAAGAAAATGCGATGGCACACGGTTTACTCTGTTTTTTAAAAATAATTTGTATTGCTCCACATGGCCACGCGGCGCACGGCGAAGACGTAGGGCCCGTCGCTTGTCGGTTGGGGTCCCCGTGACCCGAGGGCATGCGAGCATCTCTCTCTCTGCCAGTGTTGCGTACTGGAGCCTGTTCCTGCCCGGTGATGATAAAAATTATAACAATAATAGGAAGAAGAGGAAGAAGAAGAGAAGAAAATGCGATGGCACACGGTTTACTCTGTTTTTTAAAAATAATTTGTATTGCTCCACTTGACCAAGCGCCAAGTCGGGACACTGTCACACGCATACAAACACATGCTGGGTCAACCAGACCCTGGGACAACACAAGGGTTAACACATTCTTGTATTTCAATGAAATTAGACACAGAGGGAGCCAGGACATGGCTCCTAACACACAGGGACACAGTTTGACACGCTCACATGACCCAGGGCATCCTATTTGATGCAGTGACACTGTCATTTTATTCATTTTTATCCGTTTTTTTCCACGTTTTTAACCATATTATTGTTTATCAATGAAATAGAAATGCGTGTTAAACAGAGTTTGACCCTCTGACATGACCCAGGATACCGTATTTGATGCAATGACACCCTCATTTTATTCATTTTTATCCGTTTTTCACGTTTTTCACGTTTTTAACACATTCTTGTATTTCAATGAAATTAGACACAGAGGGAGCCAGGACATGGCTCCTAACACACAGGGACACAGTTTGACACGCTCACATGACCCAGGGCATCCTATTTGATGCAGTGACACTGTCATTTTATTCATTTTTATCCGTTTTTTTCACGTTTTTAACCATATTATTGTTTATCAATGAAATAGAAATGCGTGTTAAACAGAGTTTGACCCTCTGACATGACCCAGGATACCGTATTTGATGCAATGACACCCTCATTTTATTCATTTTTATCCGTTTTTCACGTTTTTCACGTTTTTAACACATTCTTGTATTTCAATGAAATTAGACACAGAGGGAGCCAGGACATGGCTCCTAACACACAGGGACACAGTTTGACACGCTCACATGACCCAGGGCATCCTATTTGATGCAGTGACACTGTCATTTTATTCATTTTTATCCGTTTTTTTCCACGTTTTTAACCATATTATTGTTTATCAATGAAATAGAAATGCGTGTTAAACAGAGTCTGACCCTCTGACATGACCCAGGATATCGTATTTGATGCAGTGACACCCTCATTTTATTCATTTTTATCCGTTTTTCACGTTTTTAACACATTCTTGTATTTCATTGAAATTAGACACAGAGTGAGCCAGGACATGGCTCCTAACACACAGGGACACAGTTTGACACGCTCACATGACCCAGGGCATCCTATTTGATGCAGTGACACTGTCATTTTATTCATTTTTATCCGTTTTTTTCCACGTTTTTAACCATATTATTGTTTATCAATGAAATAGAAATGCGTGTTAAACAGAGTCTGACCCTCTGACATGACCCAGGATATCGTATTTGATGCAGTGACACCCTCATTTTATTCATTTTTATCCGTTTTTCACGTTTTTCACGTTTTTAACACATTCTTGTATTTCAATGAAATTAGACACAGAGGGAGCCAGGACATGGCTCCTAACACACAGGGACACAGTTTGACACGCTCACAAGACCCAGGGCATCCTATTTGATGCAGTGACACTGTCATTTTATTCATTTTTATCCGTTTTTTCACGTTTTTAACCATATTATTGTTTATCAATGAAATAGAAATGCGTGTTAAACAGAGTTTGACCCTCTGACATGACCCAGGATATCGTATTTGATGCAATGACACCCTCATTTTATTCATTTTTATCCGTTTTTCACGTTTTTCACGTTTTTAACACATTCTTGTATTTCAATGAAATTAGACACAGAGGGAGCCAGGACATGGCTCCTAACACACAGGGACACAGTTTGACACGCTCACATGACCCAGGGCATCCTATTTGATGCAGTGACACTGTCATTTTATTCATTTTTATCCGTTTTTTTCGCGTTTTTAACCATATTATTGTTTATCAATGAAATAGAAATGCGTGTTAAACAGAGTTTGACCCTCTGACATGACCCAGGATACCGTATTTGATGCAATGACACCCTCATTTTATTCATTTTTATCCGTTTTTTTCACGTTTTTCACGTTTTTAACACATTCTTGTATTTCAATGAAATTAGACACAGAGGGAGCCAGGACATGGCTCCTAACACACAGGGACACAGTTTGACACGCTCACATGACCCAGGGCATCCTATTTGATGCAGTGACACTGTCATTTTATTCATTTTTATCCGTTTTTTTCCACGTTTTTAACCATATTATTGTTTATCAATGAAATAGAAATGCGTGTTAAACAGAGTCTGACCCTCTGACATGACCCAGGATATCGTATTTGATGCAGTGACACCCTCATTTTATTCATTTTGATCCGTTTTTCACGTTTTTAACACATTCTTGTATTTCATTGAAATTAGACACAGAGTGAGCCAGGACATGGCTCCTAACACACAGGGACACAGTTTGACACGCTCACATGACCCAGGGCATCCTATTTGATGCAGTGACACTGTCATTTTATTCATTTTTATCCGTTTTTTCACGTTTTTAACCATATTATTGTTTATCAATGAAATAGAAATGCGTGTTAAACAGAGTTTGACCCTCTGACATGACCCAGGATACCGTATTTGATGCAATGACACCCTCATTTTATTCATTTTTATCCGTTTTTCACGTTTTTCACGTTTTTAACACATTCTTGTATTTCAATGAAATTAGACACAGAGGGAGCCAGGACATGGCTCCTAACACACAGGGACACAGTTTGACACGCTCACATGACCCAGGGCATCCTATTTGATGCAGTGACACTGTCATTTTATTCATTTTTATCCGTTTTTTTCACGTTTTTAACCATATTATTGTTTATCAATGAAATAGAAATGCGTGTTAAACAGAGTCTGACCCTCTGACATGACCCAGGATATCGTATTTGATGCAATGACACCCTCATTTTATTCATTTTTATCCGTTTTTCACGTTTTTCACGTTTTTAACACATTCTTGTATTTCAATGAAATTAGACACAGAGGGAGCCAGGACATGGCTCCTAACACACAGGGACACAGTTTGACACGCTCACAAGACCCAGGGCATCCTATTTGATGCAGTGACACTGTCATTTTATTCATTTTTATCCGTTTTTTCACGTTTTTAACCATATTATTGTTTATCAATGAAATAGAAATGCGTGTTAAACAGAGTTTGACCCTCTGACATGACCCAGGATATCGTATTTGATGCAATGACACCCTCATTTTATTCATTTTTATCCGTTTTTCACGTTTTTCACGTTTTTAACACATTCTTGTATTTCAATGAAATTAGACACAGAGGGAGCCAGGACATGGCTCCTAACACACAGGGACACAGTTTGACACGCTCACATGACCCAGGGCATCCTATTTGATGCAGTGACACTGTCATTTTATTCATTTTTATCCGTTTTTTTCCACGTTTTTAACCATATTATTGTTTATCAATGAAATAGAAATGCGTGTTAAACAGAGTTTGACCCTCTGACATGACCCAGGATACCGTATTTGATGCAATGACACCCTCATTTTATTCATTTTTATCCGTTTTTTTCACGTTTTTCACGTTTTTAACACATTCTTGTATTTCAATGAAATTAGACACAGAGGGAGCCAGGACATGGCTCCTAACACACAGGGACACAGTTTGACACGCTCACATGACCCAGGGCATCCTATTTGATGCAGTGACACTGTCATTTTATTCATTTTTATCCGTTTTTTTCCACGTTTTTAACCATATTATTGTTTATCAATGAAATAGAAATGCGTGTTAAACAGAGTCTGACCCTCTGACATGACCCAGGATATCGTATTTGATGCAGTGACACCCTCATTTTATTCATTTTGATCCGTTTTTCACGTTTTTAACACATTCTTGTATTTCATTGAAATTAGACACAGAGGGAGCCAGGACATGGCTCCTAACACACAGGGACACAGTTTGACACGCTCACAAGACCCAGGGCATCCTATTTGATGCAGTGACACTGTCATTTTATTCATTTTTATCCGTTTTTTTCCACGTTTTTAACCATATTATTGTTTATCAATGAAATAGAAATGCGTGTTAAACAGAGTTTGACCCTCTGACATGACCCAGGATACCGTATTTGATGCAATGACACCCTCATTTTATTCATTTTTATCCGTTTTTTTCACGTTTTTCACGTTTTTAACACATTCTTGTATTTCAATGAAATTAGACACAGAGGGAGCCAGGACATGGCTCCTAACACACAGGGACACAGTTTGACACGCTCACATGACCCAGGGCATCCTATTTGATGCAGTGACACTGTCATTTTATTCATTTTTATCCGTTTTTTTCCACGTTTTTAACCATATTATTGTTTATCAATGAAATAGAAATGCGTGTTAAACAGAGTCTGACCCTCTGACATGACCCAGGATATCGTATTTGATGCAGTGACACCCTCATTTTATTCATTTTGATCCGTTTTTCACGTTTTTAACACATTCTTGTATTTCATTGAAATTAGACACAGAGTGAGCCAGGACATGGCTCCTAACACACAGGGACACAGTTTGACACGCTCACATGACCCAGGGCATCCTATTTGATGCAGTGACACTGTCATTTTATTCATTTTTATCCGTTTTTTTCGCGTTTTTAACCATATTATTGTTTATCAATGAAATAGAAATGCGTGTTAAACAGAGTTTGACCCTCTGACATGACCCAGGATACCGTATTTGATGCAATGACACCCTCATTTTATTCATTTTTATCCGTTTTTTTCACGTTTTTCACGTTTTTAACACATTCTTGTATTTCAATGAAATTAGACACAGAGGGAGCCAGGACATGGCTCCTAACACACAGGGACACAGTTTGACACGCTCACATGACCCAGGGCATCCTATTTGATGCAGTGACACTGTCATTTTATTCATTTTTATCCGTTTTTTTCACGTTTTTAACCATATTATTGTTTATCAATGAAATAGAAATGCGTGTTAAACAGAGTTTGACCCTCTGACATGACCCAGGATACCGTATTTGATGCAATGACACCCTCATTTTATTCATTTTTATCCGTTTTTCACGTTTTTCACGTTTTTAACACATTCTTGTATTTCAATGAAATTAGACACAGAGGGAGCCAGGACATGGCTCCTAACACACAGGGACACAGTTTGACACGCTCACATGACCCAGGGCATCCTATTTGATGCAGTGACACTGTCATTTTATTCATTTTTATCCGTTTTTTTCCACGTTTTTAACCATATTATTGTTTATCAATGAAATAGAAATGCGTGTTAAACAGAGTCTGACCCTCTGACATGACCCAGGATATCGTATTTGATGCAGTGACACCCTCATTTTATTCATTTTTATCCGTTTTTCACGTTTTTAACACATTCTTGTATTTCATTGAAATTAGACACAGAGTGAGCCAGGACATGGCTCCTAACACACAGGGACACAGTTTGACACGCTCACAAGACCCAGGGCATCCTATTTGATGCAGTGACACTGTCATTTTATTCATTTTTATCCGTTTTTTTCCACGTTTTTAACCATATTATTGTTTATCAATGAAATAGAAATGCGTGTTAAACAGAGTTTGACCCTCTGACATGACCCAGGATACCGTATTTGATGCAATGACACCCTCATTTTATTCATTTTTATCCGTTTTTCACGTTTTTCACGTTTTTAACACATTCTTGTATTTCAATGAAATTAGACACAGAGGGAGCCAGGACATGGCTCCTAACACACAGGGACACAGTTTGACACGCTCACATGACCCAGGGCATCCTATTTGATGCAGTGACACTGTCATTTTATTCATTTTTATCCGTTTTTTTCCACGTTTTTAACCATATTATTGTTTATCAATGAAATAGAAATGCGTGTTAAACAGAGTCTGACCCTCTGACATGACCCAGGATATCGTATTTGATGCAGTGACACCCTCATTTTATTCATTTTTATCCGTTTTTCACGTTTTTAACACATTCTTGTATTTCATTGAAATTAGACACAGAGTGAGCCAGGACATGGCTCCTAACACACAGGGACACAGTTTGACACGCTCACATGACCCAGGGCATCCTATTTGATGCAGTGACACTGTCATTTTATTCATTTTTATCCGTTTTTTTCGCGTTTTTAACCATATTATTGTTTATCAATGAAATAGAAATGCGTGTTAAACAGAGTTTGACCCTCTGACATGACCCAGGATACCGTATTTGATGCAATGACACCCTCATTTTATTCATTTTTATCCGTTTTTTTCACGTTTTTCACGTTTTTAACACATTCTTGTATTTCAATGAAATTAGACACAGAGGGAGCCAGGACATGGCTCCTAACACACAGGGACACAGTTTGACACGCTCACATGACCCAGGGCATCCTATTTGATGCAGTGACACTGTCATTTTATTCATTTTTATCCGTTTTTTTCCACGTTTTTAACCATATTATTGTTTATCAATGAAATAGAAATGCGTGTTAAACAGAGTCTGACCCTCTGACATGACCCAGGGCATCCTATTTGATGCAGTGACACTGTCATTTTATTCATTTTTATCCGTTTTTCACGTTTTTAACACATTCTTGTAATTCAATGAAATTAGACACAGAGGGAGCCAGGACATGGCTCCTAACACACAGGGACACAGTTTGACACGCTCACATGACCCAGGGCATCCTATTTGATGCAGTGACACTGTCATTTTATTCATTTTTATCCGTTTTTTTCCACGTTTTTAACCATATTATTGTTTATCAATGAAATAGAAATGCGTGTTAAACAGAGTCTGACCCTCTGACATGACCCAGGATATCGTATTTGATGCAATGACACCCTCATTTTATTCATTTTTATCCGTTTTTCACGTTTTTCACGTTTTTAACACATTCTTGTATTTCAATGAAATTAGACACAGAGGGAGCCAGGACATGGCTCCTAACACACAGGGACACAGTTTGACACGCTCACAAGACCCAGGGCATCCTATTTGATGCAGTGACACTGTCATTTTATTCATTTTTATCCGTTTTTTCACGTTTTTAACCATATTATTGTTTATCAATGAAATAGAAATGCGTGTTAAACAGAGTTTGACCCTCTGACATGACCCAGGATATCGTATTTGATGCAATGACACCCTCATTTTATTCATTTTTATCCGTTTTTCACGTTTTTCACGTTTTTAACACATTCTTGTATTTCAATGAAATTAGACACAGAGGGAGCCAGGACATGGCTCCTAACACACAGGGACACAGTTTGACACGCTCACATGACCCAGGGCATCCTATTTGATGCAGTGACACTGTCATTTTATTCATTTTTATCCGTTTTTTTCACGTTTTTAACCATATTATTGTTTATCAATGAAATAGAAGTGCGTGTTAAACAGAGTTTGACCCTCTGACATGACCCAGGATACCGTATTTGATGCAATGACACCCTCATTTTATTCATTTTTATCCGTTTTTCACGTTTTTCACGTTTTTAACACATTCTTGTATTTCAATGAAATTAGACACAGAGGGAGCCAGGACATGGCTCCTAACACACAGGGACACAGTTTGACACGCTCATATGACCCAGGGCATCCTATTTGATGCAGTGACACTGTCATTTTATTCACTTTTATCCGTTTTTTTCCACGTTTTTAACCATATTATTGTTTATCAATGAAATAGAAATGCGTGTTAAACAGAGTCTGACCCTCTGACATGACCCAGGATATCGTATTTGATGCAGTGACACCCTCATTTTATTCATTTTGATCCGTTTTTCACGTTTTTAACACATTCTTGTATTTCATTGAAATTAGACACAGAGGGAGCCAGGACATGGCTCCTAACACACAGGGACACAGTTTGACACGCTCACAAGACCCAGGGCATCCTATTTGATGCAGTGACACTGTCATTTTATTCATTTTTATCCGTTTTTTTCCACGTTTTTAACCATATTATTGTTTATCAATGAAATAGAAATGCGTGTTAAACAGAGTTTGACCCTCTGACATGACCCAGGATACCGTATTTGATGCAATGACACCCTCATTTTATTCATTTTTATCCGTTTTTCACGTTTTTCACGTTTTTAACACATTCTTGTATTTCAATGAAATTAGACACAGAGTGAGCCAGGACATGGCTCCTAACACACAGGGACACAGTTTGACACGCTCACATGACCCAGGGCATCCTATTTGATGCAGTGACACTGTCATTTTATTCATTTTTATCCGTTTTTTTCCACGTTTTTAACCATATTATTGTTTATCAATGAAATAGAAATGCGTGTTAAACAGAGTCTGACCCTCTGACATGACCCAGGATATCGTATTTGATGCAGTGACACCCTCATTTTATTCATTTTTATCCGTTTTTCACGTTTTTAACACATTCTTGTATTTCATTGAAATTAGACACAGAGTGAGCCAGGACATGGCTCCTAACACACAGGGACACAGTTTGACACGCTCACATGACCCAGGGCATCCTATTTGATGCAGTGACACTGTCATTTTATTCATTTTTATCCGTTTTTTTCCACGTTTTTAACCATATTATTGTTTATCAATGAAATAGAAATGCGTGTTAAACAGAGTCTGACCCTCTGACATGACCCAGGATATCGTATTTGATGCAGTGACACCCTCATTTTATTCATTTTTATCCGTTTTTCACGTTTTTAACACATTCTTGTATTTCATTGAAATTAGACACAGAGTGAGCCAGGACATGGCTCCTAACACACAGGGACACAGTTTGACACGCTCACAAGACCCAGGGCATCCTATTTGATGCAGTGACACTGTCATTTTATTCATTTTTATCCGTTTTTTTCCACGTTTTTAACCATATTATTGTTTATCAATGAAATAGAAATGCGTGTTAAACAGAGTTTGACCCTCTGACATGACCCAGGATACCGTATTTGATGCAATGACACCCTCATTTTATTCATTTTTATCCGTTTTTCACGTTTTTCACGTTTTTAACACATTCTTGTATTTCAATGAAATTAGACACAGAGGGAGCCAGGACATGGCTCCTAACACACAGGGACACAGTTTGACACGCTCACATGACCCAGGGCATCCTATTTGATGCAGTGACACTGTCATTTTATTCATTTTTATCCGTTTTTTTCCACGTTTTTAACCATATTATTGTTTATCAATGAAATAGAAATGCGTGTTAAACAGAGTCTGACCCTCTGACATGACCCAGGATATCGTATTTGATGCAGTGACACCCTCATTTTATTCATTTTGATCCGTTTTTCACGTTTTTAACACATTCTTGTATTTCATTGAAATTAGACACAGAGTGAGCCAGGACATGGCTCCTAACACACAGGGACACAGTTTGACACGCTCACATGACCCAGGGCATCCTATTTGATGCAGTGACACTGTCATTTTATTCATTTTTATCCGTTTTTTCACGTTTTTAACCATATTATTGTTTATCAATGAAATAGAAATGCGTGTTAAACAGAGTTTGACCCTCTGACATGACCCAGGATACCGTATTTGATGCAATGACACCCTCATTTTATTCATTTTTATCCGTTTTTCACGTTTTTCACGTTTTTAACACATTCTTGTATTTCAATGAAATTAGACACAGAGGGAGCCAGGACATGGCTCCTAACACACAGGGACACAGTTTGACACGCTCACATGACCCAGGGCATCCTATTTGATGCAGTGACACTGTCATTTTATTCATTTTTATCCGTTTTTTTCACGTTTTTAACCATATTATTGTTTATCAATGAAATAGAAATGCGTGTTAAACAGAGTCTGACCCTCTGACATGACCCAGGATATCGTATTTGATGCAATGACACCCTCATTTTATTCATTTTTATCCGTTTTTCACGTTTTTCACGTTTTTAACACATTCTTGTATTTCAATGAAATTAGACACAGAGGGAGCCAGGACATGGCTCCTAACACACAGGGACACAGTTTGACACGCTCACAAGACCCAGGGCATCCTATTTGATGCAGTGACACTGTCATTTTATTCATTTTTATCCGTTTTTTCACGTTTTTAACCATATTATTGTTTATCAATGAAATAGAAATGCGTGTTAAACAGAGTCTGACCCTCTGACATGACCCAGGATATCGTATTTGATGCAATGACACCCTCATTTTATTCATTTTTATCCGTTTTTCACGTTTTTCACGTTTTTAACACATTCTTGTATTTCAATGAAATTAGACACAGAGGGAGCCAGGACATGGCTCCTAACACACAGGGACACAGTTTGACACGCTCACATGACCCAGGGCATCCTATTTGATGCAGTGACACTGTCATTTTATTCATTTTTATCCGTTTTTTTCCACGTTTTTAACCATATTATTGTTTATCAATGAAATAGAAATGCGTGTTAAACAGAGTCTGACCCTCTGACATGACCCAGGATATCGTATTTGATGCAGTGACACCCTCATTTTATTCATTTTTATCCGTTTTTCACGTTTTTAACACATTCTTGTATTTCATTGAAATTAGACACAGAGTGAGCCAGGACATGGCTCCTAACACACAGGGACACAGTTTGACACGCTCACAAGACCCAGGGCATCCTATTTGATGCAGTGACACTGTCATTTTATTCATTTTTATCCGTTTTTTTCCACGTTTTTAACCATATTATTGTTTATCAATGAAATAGAAATGCGTGTTAAACAGAGTTTGACCCTCTGACATGACCCAGGATACCGTATTTGATGCAATGACACCCTCATTTTATTCATTTTTATCCGTTTTTCACGTTTTTCACGTTTTTAACACATTCTTGTATTTCAATGAAATTAGACACAGAGGGAGCCAGGACATGGCTCCTAACACACAGGGACACAGTTTGACACGCTCACATGACCCAGGGCATCCTATTTGATGCAGTGACACTGTCATTTTATTCATTTTTATCCGTTTTTTTCCACGTTTTTAACCATATTATTGTTTATCAATGAAATAGAAATGCGTGTTAAACAGAGTCTGACCCTCTGACATGACCCAGGATATCGTATTTGATGCAGTGACACCCTCATTTTATTCATTTTTATCCGTTTTTCACGTTTTTAACACATTCTTGTATTTCATTGAAATTAGACACAGAGTGAGCCAGGACATGGCTCCTAACACACAGGGACACAGTTTGACACGCTCACATGACCCAGGGCATCCTATTTGATGCAGTGACACTGTCATTTTATTCATTTTTATCCGTTTTTTTCGCGTTTTTAACCATATTATTGTTTATCAATGAAATAGAAATGCGTGTTAAACAGAGTTTGACCCTCTGACATGACCCAGGATACCGTATTTGATGCAATGACACCCTCATTTTATTCATTTTTATCCGTTTTTTTCACGTTTTTCACGTTTTTAACACATTCTTGTATTTCAATGAAATTAGACACAGAGGGAGCCAGGACATGGCTCCTAACACACAGGGACACAGTTTGACACGCTCACATGACCCAGGGCATCCTATTTGATGCAGTGACACTGTCATTTTATTCATTTTTATCCGTTTTTTTCCACGTTTTTAACCATATTATTGTTTATCAATGAAATAGAAATGCGTGTTAAACAGAGTCTGACCCTCTGACATGACCCAGGATATCGTATTTGATGCAGTGACACCCTCATTTTATTCATTTTGATCCGTTTTTCACGTTTTTAACACATTCTTGTATTTCATTGAAATTAGACACAGAGTGAGCCAGGACATGGCTCCTAACACACAGGGACACAGTTTGACACGCTCACATGACCCAGGGCATCCTATTTGATGCAGTGACACTGTCATTTTATTCATTTTTATCCGTTTTTTTCCACGTTTTTAACCATATTATTGTTTATCAATGAAATAGAAATGCGTGTTAAACAGAGTTTGACCCTCTGACATGACCCAGGATACCGTATTTGATGCAATGACACCCTCATTTTATTCATTTTTATCCGTTTTTTTCACGTTTTTCACGTTTTTAACACATTCTTGTATTTCAATGAAATTAGACACAGAGGGAGCCAGGACATGGCTCCTAACACACAGGGACACAGTTTGACACGCTCACATGACCCAGGGCATCCTATTTGATGCAGTGACACTGTCATTTTATTCATTTTTATCCGTTTTTTTCCACGTTTTTAACCATATTATTGTTTATCAATGAAATAGAAATGCGTGTTAAACAGAGTCTGACCCTCTGACATGACCCAGGATATCGTATTTGATGCAGTGACACCCTCATTTTATTCATTTTGATCCGTTTTTCACGTTTTTAACACATTCTTGTATTTCATTGAAATTAGACACAGAGTGAGCCAGGACATGGCTCCTAACACACAGGGACACAGTTTGACACGCTCACATGACCCAGGGCATCCTATTTGATGCAGTGACACTGTCATTTTATTCATTTTTATCCGTTTTTTCACGTTTTTAACCATATTATTGTTTATCAATGAAATAGAAATGCGTGTTAAACAGAGTTTGACCCTCTGACATGACCCAGGATACCGTATTTGATGCAATGACACCCTCATTTTATTCATTTTTATCCGTTTTTCACGTTTTTCACGTTTTTAACACATTCTTGTATTTCAATGAAATTAGACACAGAGGGAGCCAGGACATGGCTCCTAACACACAGGGACACAGTTTGACACGCTCACATGACCCAGGGCATCCTATTTGATGCAGTGACACTGTCATTTTATTCATTTTTATCCGTTTTTTTCCACGTTTTTAACCATATTATTGTTTATCAATGAAATAGAAATGCGTGTTAAACAGAGTTTGACCCTCTGACATGACCCAGGATACCGTATTTGATGCAATGACACCCTCATTTTATTCATTTTTATCCGTTTTTCACGTTTTTCACGTTTTTAACACATTCTTGTATTTCAATGAAATTAGACACAGAGGGAGCCAGGACATGGCTCCTAACACACAGGGACACAGTTTGACACGCTCACATGACCCAGGGCATCCTATTTGATGCAGTGACACTGTCATTTTATTCATTTTTATCCGTTTTTTTCCACGTTTTTAACCATATTATTGTTTATCAATGAAATAGAAATGCGTGTTAAACAGAGTCTGACCCTCTGACATGACCCAGGATATCGTATTTGATGCAGTGACACCCTCATTTTATTCATTTTTATCCGTTTTTCACGTTTTTAACACATTCTTGTATTTCATTGAAATTAGACACAGAGTGAGCCAGGACATGGCTCCTAACACACAGGGACACAGTTTGACACGCTCACATGACCCAGGGCATCCTATTTGATGCAGTGACACTGTCATTTTATTCATTTTTATCCGTTTTTTTCGCGTTTTTAACCATATTATTGTTTATCAATGAAATAGAAATGCGTGTTAAACAGAGTTTGACCCTCTGACATGACCCAGGATACCGTATTTGATGCAATGACACCCTCATTTTATTCATTTTTATCCGTTTTTTTCACGTTTTTCACGTTTTTAACACATTCTTGTATTTCAATGAAATTAGACACAGAGGGAGCCAGGACATGGCTCCTAACACACAGGGACACAGTTTGACACGCTCACATGACCCAGGGCATCCTATTTGATGCAGTGACACTGTCATTTTATTCATTTTTATCCGTTTTTTTCCACGTTTTTAACCATATTATTGTTTATCAATGAAATAGAAATGCGTGTTAAACAGAGTCTGACCCTCTGACATGACCCAGGGCATCCTATTTGATGCAGTGACACTGTCATTTTATTCATTTTTATCCGTTTTTCACGTTTTTAACACATTCTTGTAATTCAATGAAATTAGACACAGAGGGAGCCAGGACATGGCTCCTAACACACAGGGACACAGTTTGACACGCTCACATGACCCAGGGCATCCTATTTGATGCAGTGACACTGTCATTTTATTCATTTTTATCCGTTTTTTTCCACGTTTTTAACCATATTATTGTTTATCAATGAAATAGAAATGCGTGTTAAACAGAGTCTGACCCTCTGACATGACCCAGGATATCGTATTTGATGCAATGACACCCTCATTTTATTCATTTTTATCCGTTTTTCACGTTTTTCACGTTTTTAACACATTCTTGTATTTCAATGAAATTAGACACAGAGGGAGCCAGGACATGGCTCCTAACACACAGGGACACAGTTTGACACGCTCACAAGACCCAGGGCATCCTATTTGATGCAGTGACACTGTCATTTTATTCATTTTTATCCGTTTTTTCACGTTTTTAACCATATTATTGTTTATCAATGAAATAGAAATGCGTGTTAAACAGAGTTTGACCCTCTGACATGACCCAGGATATCGTATTTGATGCAATGACACCCTCATTTTATTCATTTTTATCCGTTTTTCACGTTTTTCACGTTTTTAACACATTCTTGTATTTCAATGAAATTAGACACAGAGGGAGCCAGGACATGGCTCCTAACACACAGGGACACAGTTTGACACGCTCACATGACCCAGGGCATCCTATTTGATGCAGTGACACTGTCATTTTATTCATTTTTATCCGTTTTTTTCACGTTTTTAACCATATTATTGTTTATCAATGAAATAGAAGTGCGTGTTAAACAGAGTTTGACCCTCTGACATGACCCAGGATACCGTATTTGATGCAATGACACCCTCATTTTATTCATTTTTATCCGTTTTTCACGTTTTTCACGTTTTTAACACATTCTTGTATTTCAATGAAATTAGACACAGAGGGAGCCAGGACATGGCTCCTAACACACAGGGACACAGTTTGACACGCTCATATGACCCAGGGCATCCTATTTGATGCAGTGACACTGTCATTTTATTCACTTTTATCCGTTTTTTTCCACGTTTTTAACCATATTATTGTTTATCAATGAAATAGAAATGCGTGTTAAACAGAGTCTGACCCTCTGACATGACCCAGGATATCGTATTTGATGCAGTGACACCCTCATTTTATTCATTTTGATCCGTTTTTCACGTTTTTAACACATTCTTGTATTTCATTGAAATTAGACACAGAGGGAGCCAGGACATGGCTCCTAACACACAGGGACACAGTTTGACACGCTCACAAGACCCAGGGCATCCTATTTGATGCAGTGACACTGTCATTTTATTCATTTTTATCCGTTTTTTTCCACGTTTTTAACCATATTATTGTTTATCAATGAAATAGAAATGCGTGTTAAACAGAGTTTGACCCTCTGACATGACCCAGGATACCGTATTTGATGCAATGACACCCTCATTTTATTCATTTTTATCCGTTTTTCACGTTTTTCACGTTTTTAACACATTCTTGTATTTCAATGAAATTAGACACAGAGTGAGCCAGGACATGGCTCCTAACACACAGGGACACAGTTTGACACGCTCACATGACCCAGGGCATCCTATTTGATGCAGTGACACTGTCATTTTATTCATTTTTATCCGTTTTTTTCCACGTTTTTAACCATATTATTGTTTATCAATGAAATAGAAATGCGTGTTAAACAGAGTCTGACCCTCTGACATGACCCAGGATATCGTATTTGATGCAGTGACACCCTCATTTTATTCATTTTTATCCGTTTTTCACGTTTTTAACACATTCTTGTATTTCATTGAAATTAGACACAGAGTGAGCCAGGACATGGCTCCTAACACACAGGGACACAGTTTGACACGCTCACATGACCCAGGGCATCCTATTTGATGCAGTGACACTGTCATTTTATTCATTTTTATCCGTTTTTTTCCACGTTTTTAACCATATTATTGTTTATCAATGAAATAGAAATGCGTGTTAAACAGAGTCTGACCCTCTGACATGACCCAGGATATCGTATTTGATGCAGTGACACCCTCATTTTATTCATTTTTATCCGTTTTTCACGTTTTTAACACATTCTTGTATTTCATTGAAATTAGACACAGAGTGAGCCAGGACATGGCTCCTAACACACAGGGACACAGTTTGACACGCTCACAAGACCCAGGGCATCCTATTTGATGCAGTGACACTGTCATTTTATTCATTTTTATCCGTTTTTTTCCACGTTTTTAACCATATTATTGTTTATCAATGAAATAGAAATGCGTGTTAAACAGAGTTTGACCCTCTGACATGACCCAGGATACCGTATTTGATGCAATGACACCTTCATTTTATTCATTTTTATCCGTTTTTCACGTTTTTCACGTTTTTAACACATTCTTGTATTTCAATGAAATTAGACACAGAGGGAGCCAGGACATGGCTCCTAACACACAGGGACACAGTTTGACACGCTCACATGACCCAGGGCATCCTATTTGATGCAGTGACACTGTCATTTTATTCATTTTTATCCGTTTTTTTCCACGTTTTTAACCATATTATTGTTTATCAATGAAATAGAAATGCGTGTTAAACAGAGTCTGACCCTCTGACATGACCCAGGATATCGTATTTGATGCAGTGACACCCTCATTTTATTCATTTTGATCCGTTTTTCACGTTTTTAACACATTCTTGTATTTCATTGAAATTAGACACAGAGTGAGCCAGGACATGGCTCCTAACACACAGGGACACAGTTTGACACGCTCACATGACCCAGGGCATCCTATTTGATGCAGTGACACTGTCATTTTATTCATTTTTATCCGTTTTTTCACGTTTTTAACCATATTATTGTTTATCAATGAAATAGAAATGCGTGTTAAACAGAGTTTGACCCTCTGACATGACCCAGGATACCGTATTTGATGCAATGACACCCTCATTTTATTCATTTTTATCCGTTTTTCACGTTTTTCACGTTTTTAACACATTCTTGTATTTCAATGAAATTAGACACAGAGGGAGCCAGGACATGGCTCCTAACACACAGGGACACAGTTTGACACGCTCACATGACCCAGGGCATCCTATTTGATGCAGTGACACTGTCATTTTATTCATTTTTATCCGTTTTTTTCACGTTTTTAACCATATTATTGTTTATCAATGAAATAGAAATGCGTGTTAAACAGAGTCTGACCCTCTGACATGACCCAGGATATCGTATTTGATGCAATGACACCCTCATTTTATTCATTTTTATCCGTTTTTCACGTTTTTCACGTTTTTAACACATTCTTGTATTTCAATGAAATTAGACACAGAGGGAGCCAGGACATGGCTCCTAACACACAGGGACACAGTTTGACACGCTCACAAGACCCAGGGCATCCTATTTGATGCAGTGACACTGTCATTTTATTCATTTTTATCCGTTTTTTCACGTTTTTAACCATATTATTGTTTATCAATGAAATAGAAATGCGTGTTAAACAGAGTCTGACCCTCTGACATGACCCAGGATATCGTATTTGATGCAATGACACCCTCATTTTATTCATTTTTATCCGTTTTTCACGTTTTTCACGTTTTTAACACATTCTTGTATTTCAATGAAATTAGACACAGAGGGAGCCAGGACATGGCTCCTAACACACAGGGACACAGTTTGACACGCTCACATGACCCAGGGCATCCTATTTGATGCAGTGACACTGTCATTTTATTCATTTTTATCCGTTTTTTTCCACGTTTTTAACCATATTATTGTTTATCAATGAAATAGAAATGCGTGTTAAACAGAGTCTGACCCTCTGACATGACCCAGGATATCGTATTTGATGCAGTGACACCCTCATTTTATTCATTTTTATCCGTTTTTCACGTTTTTAACACATTCTTGTATTTCATTGAAATTAGACACAGAGTGAGCCAGGACATGGCTCCTAACACACAGGGACACAGTTTGACACGCTCACATGACCCAGGGCATCCTATTTGATGCAGTGACACTGTCATTTTATTCATTTTTATCCGTTTTTTTCCACGTTTTTAACCATATTATTGTTTATCAATGAAATAGAAATGCGTGTTAAACAGAGTCTGACCCTCTGACATGACCCAGGATATCGTATTTGATGCAGTGACACCCTCATTTTATTCATTTTTATCCGTTTTTCACGTTTTTAACACATTCTTGTATTTCATTGAAATTAGACACAGAGTGAGCCAGGACATGGCTCCTAACACACAGGGACACAGTTTGACACGCTCACAAGACCCAGGGCATCCTATTTGATGCAGTGACACTGTCATTTTATTCATTTTTATCCGTTTTTTTCCACGTTTTTAACCATATTATTGTTTATCAATGAAATAGAAATGCGTGTTAAACAGAGTTTGACCCTCTGACATGACCCAGGATACCGTATTTGATGCAATGACACCCTCATTTTATTCATTTTTATCCGTTTTTCACGTTTTTCACGTTTTTAACACATTCTTGTATTTCAATGAAATTAGACACAGAGGGAGCCAGGACATGGCTCCTAACACACAGGGACACAGTTTGACACGCTCACATGACCCAGGGCATCCTATTTGATGCAGTGACACTGTCATTTTATTCATTTTTATCCGTTTTTTTCCACGTTTTTAACCATATTATTGTTTATCAATGAAATAGAAATGCGTGTTAAACAGAGTCTGACCCTCTGACATGACCCAGGATATCGTATTTGATGCAGTGACACCCTCATTTTATTCATTTTTATCCGTTTTTCACGTTTTTAACACATTCTTGTATTTCATTGAAATTAGACACAGAGTGAGCCAGGACATGGCTCCTAACACACAGGGACACAGTTTGACACGCTCACATGACCCAGGGCATCCTATTTGATGCAGTGACACTGTCATTTTATTCATTTTTATCCGTTTTTTTCGCGTTTTTAACCATATTATTGTTTATCAATGAAATAGAAATGCGTGTTAAACAGAGTTTGACCCTCTGACATGACCCAGGATACCGTATTTGATGCAATGACACCCTCATTTTATTCATTTTTATCCGTTTTTTTCACGTTTTTCACGTTTTTAACACATTCTTGTATTTCAATGAAATTAGACACAGAGGGAGCCAGGACATGGCTCCTAACACACAGGGACACAGTTTGACACGCTCACATGACCCAGGGCATCCTATTTGATGCAGTGACACTGTCATTTTATTCATTTTTATCCGTTTTTTTCCACGTTTTTAACCATATTATTGTTTATCAATGAAATAGAAATGCGTGTTAAACAGAGTCTGACCCTCTGACATGACCCAGGATATCGTATTTGATGCAGTGACACCCTCATTTTATTCATTTTGATCCGTTTTTCACGTTTTTAACACATTCTTGTATTTCATTGAAATTAGACACAGAGGGAGCCAGGACATGGCTCCTAACACACAGGGACACAGTTTGACACGCTCACATGACCCAGGGCATCCTATTTGATGCAGTGACACTGTCATTTTATTCATTTTTATCCGTTTTTTTCCACGTTTTTAACCATATTATTGTTTATCAATGAAATAGAAATGCGTGTTAAACAGAGTTTGACCCTCTGACATGACCCAGGATACCGTATTTGATGCAATGACACCCTCATTTTATTCATTTTTATCCGTTTTTTTCACGTTTTTCACGTTTTTAACACATTCTTGTATTTCAATGAAATTAGACACAGAGGGAGCCAGGACATGGCTCCTAACACACAGGGACACAGTTTGACACGCTCACATGACCCAGGGCATCCTATTTGATGCAGTGACACTGTCATTTTATTCATTTTTATCCGTTTTTTTCACGTTTTTAACCATATTATTGTTTATCAATGAAATAGAAATGCGTGTTAAACAGAGTCTGACCCTCTGACATGACCCAGGATATCGTATTTGATGCAATGACACCCTCATTTTATTCATTTTTATCCGTTTTTCACGTTTTTCACGTTTTTAACACATTCTTGTATTTCAATGAAATTAGACACAGAGGGAGCCAGGACATGGCTCCTAACACACAGGGACACAGTTTGACACGCTCACAAGACCCAGGGCATCCTATTTGATGCAGTGACACTGTCATTTTATTCATTTTTATCCGTTTTTTCACGTTTTTAACCATATTATTGTTTATCAATGAAATAGAAATGCGTGTTAAACAGAGTTTGACCCTCTGACATGACCCAGGATATCGTATTTGATGCAATGACACCCTCATTTTATTCATTTTTATCCGTTTTTCACGTTTTTCACGTTTTTAACACATTCTTGTATTTCAATGAAATTAGACACAGAGGGAGCCAGGACATGGCTCCTAACACACAGGGACACAGTTTGACACGCTCACATGACCCAGGGCATCCTATTTGATGCAGTGACACTGTCATTTTATTCATTTTTATCCGTTTTTTTCCACGTTTTTAACCATATTATTGTTTATCAATGAAATAGAAATGCGTGTTAAACAGAGTCTGACCCTCTGACATGACCCAGGATATCGTATTTGATGCAGTGACACCCTCATTTTATTCATTTTTATCCGTTTTTCACGTTTTTAACACATTCTTGTATTTCATTGAAATTAGACACAGAGTGAGCCAGGACATGGCTCCTAACACACAGGGACACAGTTTGACACGCTCACAAGACCCAGGGCATCCTATTTGATGCAGTGACACTGTCATTTTATTCATTTTTATCCGTTTTTTTCCACGTTTTTAACCATATTATTGTTTATCAATGAAATAGAAATGCGTGTTAAACAGAGTTTGACCCTCTGACATGACCCAGGATACCGTATTTGATGCAATGACACCCTCATTTTATTCATTTTTATCCGTTTTTCACGTTTTTCACGTTTTTAACACATTCTTGTATTTCAATGAAATTAGACACAGAGGGAGCCAGGACATGGCTCCTAACACACAGGGACACAGTTTGACACGCTCACATGACCCAGGGCATCCTATTTGATGCAGTGACACTGTCATTTTATTCATTTTTATCCGTTTTTTTCCACGTTTTTAACCATATTATTGTTTATCAATGAAATAGAAATGCGTGTTAAACAGAGTCTGACCCTCTGACATGACCCAGGATATCGTATTTGATGCAGTGACACCCTCATTTTATTCATTTTTATCCGTTTTTCACGTTTTTAACACATTCTTGTATTTCATTGAAATTAGACACAGAGTGAGCCAGGACATGGCTCCTAACACACAGGGACACAGTTTGACACGCTCACATGACCCAGGGCATCCTATTTGATGCAGTGACACTGTCATTTTATTCATTTTTATCCGTTTTTTTCGCGTTTTTAACCATATTATTGTTTATCAATGAAATAGAAATGCGTGTTAAACAGAGTTTGACCCTCTGACATGACCCAGGATACCGTATTTGATGCAATGACACCCTCATTTTATTCATTTTTATCCGTTTTTTTCACGTTTTTCACGTTTTTAACACATTCTTGTATTTCAATGAAATTAGACACAGAGGGAGCCAGGACATGGCTCCTAACACACAGGGACACAGTTTGACACGCTCATATGACCCAGGGCATCCTATTTGATGCAGTGACACTGTCATTTTATTCACTTTTATCCGTTTTTTTCCACGTTTTTAACCATATTATTGTTTATCAATGAAATAGAAATGCGTGTTAAACAGAGTCTGACCCTCTGACATGACCCAGGATATCGTATTTGATGCAGTGACACCCTCATTTTATTCATTTTGATCCGTTTTTCACGTTTTTAACACATTCTTGTATTTCATTGAAATTAGACACAGAGGGAGCCAGGACATGGCTCCTAACACACAGGGACACAGTTTGACACGCTCACAAGACCCAGGGCATCCTATTTGATGCAGTGACACTGTCATTTTATTCATTTTTATCCGTTTTTTTCCACGTTTTTAACCATATTATTGTTTATCAATGAAATAGAAATGCGTGTTAAACAGAGTTTGACCCTCTGACATGACCCAGGATACCGTATTTGATGCAATGACACCCTCATTTTATTCATTTTTATCCGTTTTTCACGTTTTTCACGTTTTTAACACATTCTTGTATTTCAATGAAATTAGACACAGAGTGAGCCAGGACATGGCTCCTAACACACAGGGACACAGTTTGACACGCTCACATGACCCAGGGCATCCTATTTGATGCAGTGACACTGTCATTTTATTCATTTTTATCCGTTTTTTTCCACGTTTTTAACCATATTATTGTTTATCAATGAAATAGAAATGCGTGTTAAACAGAGTCTGACCCTCTGACATGACCCAGGATATCGTATTTGATGCAGTGACACCCTCATTTTATTCATTTTTATCCGTTTTTCACGTTTTTAACACATTCTTGTATTTCATTGAAATTAGACACAGAGTGAGCCAGGACATGGCTCCTAACACACAGGGACACAGTTTGACACGCTCACATGACCCAGGGCATCCTATTTGATGCAGTGACACTGTCATTTTATTCATTTTTATCCGTTTTTTTCCACGTTTTTAACCATATTATTGTTTATCAATGAAATAGAAATGCGTGTTAAACAGAGTCTGACCCTCTGACATGACCCAGGATATCGTATTTGATGCAGTGACACCCTCATTTTATTCATTTTTATCCGTTTTTCACGTTTTTAACACATTCTTGTATTTCATTGAAATTAGACACAGAGTGAGCCAGGACATGGCTCCTAACACACAGGGACACAGTTTGACACGCTCACAAGACCCAGGGCATCCTATTTGATGCAGTGACACTGTCATTTTATTCATTTTTATCCGTTTTTTTCCACGTTTTTAACCATATTATTGTTTATCAATGAAATAGAAATGCGTGTTAAACAGAGTTTGACCCTCTGACATGACCCAGGATACCGTATTTGATGCAATGACACCCTCATTTTATTCATTTTTATCCGTTTTTCACGTTTTTCACGTTTTTAACACATTCTTGTATTTCAATGAAATTAGACACAGAGGGAGCCAGGACATGGCTCCTAACACACAGGGACACAGTTTGACACGCTCACATGACCCAGGGCATCCTATTTGATGCAGTGACACTGTCATTTTATTCATTTTTATCCGTTTTTTTCCACGTTTTTAACCATATTATTGTTTATCAATGAAATAGAAATGCGTGTTAAACAGAGTCTGACCCTCTGACATGACCCAGGATATCGTATTTGATGCAGTGACACCCTCATTTTATTCATTTTGATCCGTTTTTCACGTTTTTAACACATTCTTGTATTTCATTGAAATTAGACACAGAGTGAGCCAGGACATGGCTCCTAACACACAGGGACACAGTTTGACACGCTCACATGACCCAGGGCATCCTATTTGATGCAGTGACACTGTCATTTTATTCATTTTTATCCGTTTTTTCACGTTTTTAACCATATTATTGTTTATCAATGAAATAGAAATGCGTGTTAAACAGAGTTTGACCCTCTGACATGACCCAGGATACCGTATTTGATGCAATGACACCCTCATTTTATTCATTTTTATCCGTTTTTCACGTTTTTCACGTTTTTAACACATTCTTGTATTTCAATGAAATTAGACACAGAGGGAGCCAGGACATGGCTCCTAACACACAGGGACACAGTTTGACACGCTCACATGACCCAGGGCATCCTATTTGATGCAGTGACACTGTCATTTTATTCATTTTTATCCGTTTTTTTCACGTTTTTAACCATATTATTGTTTATCAATGAAATAGAAATGCGTGTTAAACAGAGTCTGACCCTCTGACATGACCCAGGATATCGTATTTGATGCAATGACACCCTCATTTTATTCATTTTTATCCGTTTTTCACGTTTTTCACGTTTTTAACACATTCTTGTATTTCAATGAAATTAGACACAGAGGGAGCCAGGACATGGCTCCTAACACACAGGGACACAGTTTGACACGCTCACAAGACCCAGGGCATCCTATTTGATGCAGTGACACTGTCATTTTATTCATTTTTATCCGTTTTTTCACGTTTTTAACCATATTATTGTTTATCAATGAAATAGAAATGCGTGTTAAACAGAGTCTGACCCTCTGACATGACCCAGGATATCGTATTTGATGCAATGACACCCTCATTTTATTCATTTTTATCCGTTTTTCACGTTTTTCACGTTTTTAACACATTCTTGTATTTCAATGAAATTAGACACAGAGGGAGCCAGGACATGGCTCCTAACACACAGGGACACAGTTTGACACGCTCACATGACCCAGGGCATCCTATTTGATGCAGTGACACTGTCATTTTATTCATTTTTATCCGTTTTTTTCCACGTTTTTAACCATATTATTGTTTATCAATGAAATAGAAATGCGTGTTAAACAGAGTCTGACCCTCTGACATGACCCAGGATATCGTATTTGATGCAGTGACACCCTCATTTTATTCATTTTTATCCGTTTTTCACGTTTTTAACACATTCTTGTATTTCATTGAAATTAGACACAGAGTGAGCCAGGACATGGCTCCTAACACACAGGGACACAGTTTGACACGCTCACATGACCCAGGGCATCCTATTTGATGCAGTGACACTGTCATTTTATTCATTTTTATCCGTTTTTTTCCACGTTTTTAACCATATTATTGTTTATCAATGAAATAGAAATGCGTGTTAAACAGAGTCTGACCCTCTGACATGACCCAGGATATCGTATTTGATGCAGTGACACCCTCATTTTATTCATTTTTATCCGTTTTTCACGTTTTTAACACATTCTTGTATTTCATTGAAATTAGACACAGAGTGAGCCAGGACATGGCTCCTAACACACAGGGACACAGTTTGACACGCTCACAAGACCCAGGGCATCCTATTTGATGCAGTGACACTGTCATTTTATTCATTTTTATCCGTTTTTTTCCACGTTTTTAACCATATTATTGTTTATCAATGAAATAGAAATGCGTGTTAAACAGAGTTTGACCCTCTGACATGACCCAGGATACCGTATTTGATGCAATGACACCCTCATTTTATTCATTTTTATCCGTTTTTCACGTTTTTCACGTTTTTAACACATTCTTGTATTTCAATGAAATTAGACACAGAGGGAGCCAGGACATGGCTCCTAACACACAGGGACACAGTTTGACACGCTCACATGACCCAGGGCATCCTATTTGATGCAGTGACACTGTCATTTTATTCATTTTTATCCGTTTTTTTCCACGTTTTTAACCATATTATTGTTTATCAATGAAATAGAAATGCGTGTTAAACAGAGTCTGACCCTCTGACATGACCCAGGATATCGTATTTGATGCAGTGACACCCTCATTTTATTCATTTTTATCCGTTTTTCACGTTTTTAACACATTCTTGTATTTCATTGAAATTAGACACAGAGTGAGCCAGGACATGGCTCCTAACACACAGGGACACAGTTTGACACGCTCACATGACCCAGGGCATCCTATTTGATGCAGTGACACTGTCATTTTATTCATTTTTATCCGTTTTTTTCGCGTTTTTAACCATATTATTGTTTATCAATGAAATAGAAATGCGTGTTAAACAGAGTTTGACCCTCTGACATGACCCAGGATACCGTATTTGATGCAATGACACCCTCATTTTATTCATTTTTATCCGTTTTTTTCACGTTTTTCACGTTTTTAACACATTCTTGTATTTCAATGAAATTAGACACAGAGGGAGCCAGGACATGGCTCCTAACACACAGGGACACAGTTTGACACGCTCACATGACCCAGGGCATCCTATTTGATGCAGTGACACTGTCATTTTATTCATTTTTATCCGTTTTTTTCCACGTTTTTAACCATATTATTGTTTATCAATGAAATAGAAATGCGTGTTAAACAGAGTCTGACCCTCTGACATGACCCAGGATATCGTATTTGATGCAGTGACACCCTCATTTTATTCATTTTGATCCGTTTTTCACGTTTTTAACACATTCTTGTATTTCATTGAAATTAGACACAGAGGGAGCCAGGACATGGCTCCTAACACACAGGGACACAGTTTGACACGCTCACATGACCCAGGGCATCCTATTTGATGCAGTGACACTGTCATTTTATTCATTTTTATCCGTTTTTTTCCACGTTTTTAACCATATTATTGTTTATCAATGAAATAGAAATGCGTGTTAAACAGAGTTTGACCCTCTGACATGACCCAGGATACCGTATTTGATGCAATGACACCCTCATTTTATTCATTTTTATCCGTTTTTTTCACGTTTTTCACGTTTTTAACACATTCTTGTATTTCAATGAAATTAGACACAGAGGGAGCCAGGACATGGCTCCTAACACACAGGGACACAGTTTGACACGCTCACATGACCCAGGGCATCCTATTTGATGCAGTGACACTGTCATTTTATTCATTTTTATCCGTTTTTTTCCACGTTTTTAACCATATTATTGTTTATCAATGAAATAGAAATGCGTGTTAAACAGAGTCTGACCCTCTGACATGACCCAGGATATCGTATTTGATGCAGTGACACCCTCATTTTATTCATTTTTATCCGTTTTTCACGTTTTTAACACATTCTTGTATTTCATTGAAATTAGACACAGAGTGAGCCAGGACATGGCTCCTAACACACAGGGACACAGTTTGACACGCTCACATGACCCAGGGCATCCTATTTGATGCAGTGACACTGTCATTTTATTCATTTTTATCCGTTTTTTCACGTTTTTAACCATATTATTGTTTATCAATGAAATAGAAATGCGTGTTAAACAGAGTTTGACCCTCTGACATGACCCAGGATACCGTATTTGATGCAATGACACCCTCATTTTATTCATTTTTATCCGTTTTTCACGTTTTTCACGTTTTTAACACATTCTTGTATTTCAATGAAATTAGACACAGAGGGAGCCAGGACATGGCTCCTAACACACAGGGACACAGTTTGACACGCTCACATGACCCAGGGCATCCTATTTGATGCAGTGACACTGTCATTTTATTCATTTTTATCCGTTTTTTTCCACGTTTTTAACCATATTATTGTTTATCAATGAAATAGAAATGCGTGTTAAACAGAGTTTGACCCTCTGACATGACCCAGGATACCGTATTTGATGCAATGACACCCTCATTTTATTCATTTTTATCCGTTTTTCACGTTTTTCACGTTTTTAACACATTCTTGTATTTCAATGAAATTAGACACAGAGGGAGCCAGGACATGGCTCCTAACACACAGGGACACAGTTTGACACGCTCACATGACCCAGGGCATCCTATTTGATGCAGTGACACTGTCATTTTATTCATTTTTATCCGTTTTTTTCCACGTTTTTAACCATATTATTGTTTATCAATGAAATAGAAATGCGTGTTAAACAGAGTCTGACCCTCTGACATGACCCAGGATATCGTATTTGATGCAGTGACACCCTCATTTTATTCATTTTTATCCGTTTTTCACGTTTTTAACACATTCTTGTATTTCATTGAAATTAGACACAGAGTGAGCCAGGACATGGCTCCTAACACACAGGGACACAGTTTGACACGCTCACATGACCCAGGGCATCCTATTTGATGCAGTGACACTGTCATTTTATTCATTTTTATCCGTTTTTTTCGCGTTTTTAACCATATTATTGTTTATCAATGAAATAGAAATGCGTGTTAAACAGAGTTTGACCCTCTGACATGACCCAGGATACCGTATTTGATGCAATGACACCCTCATTTTATTCATTTTTATCCGTTTTTTTCACGTTTTTCACGTTTTTAACACATTCTTGTATTTCAATGAAATTAGACACAGAGGGAGCCAGGACATGGCTCCTAACACACAGGGACACAGTTTGACACGCTCACATGACCCAGGGCATCCTATTTGATGCAGTGACACTGTCATTTTATTCATTTTTATCCGTTTTTTTCCACGTTTTTAACCATATTATTGTTTATCAATGAAATAGAAATGCGTGTTAAACAGAGTCTGACCCTCTGACATGACCCAGGGCATCCTATTTGATGCAGTGACACTGTCATTTTATTCATTTTTATCCGTTTTTCACGTTTTTAACACATTCTTGTAATTCAATGAAATTAGACACAGAGGGAGCCAGGACATGGCTCCTAACACACAGGGACACAGTTTGACACGCTCACATGACCCAGGGCATCCTATTTGATGCAGTGACACTGTCATTTTATTCATTTTTATCCGTTTTTTTCCACGTTTTTAACCATATTATTGTTTATCAATGAAATAGAAATGCGTGTTAAACAGAGTCTGACCCTCTGACATGACCCAGGATATCGTATTTGATGCAATGACACCCTCATTTTATTCATTTTTATCCGTTTTTCACGTTTTTCACGTTTTTAACACATTCTTGTATTTCAATGAAATTAGACACAGAGGGAGCCAGGACATGGCTCCTAACACACAGGGACACAGTTTGACACGCTCACAAGACCCAGGGCATCCTATTTGATGCAGTGACACTGTCATTTTATTCATTTTTATCCGTTTTTTCACGTTTTTAACCATATTATTGTTTATCAATGAAATAGAAATGCGTGTTAAACAGAGTTTGACCCTCTGACATGACCCAGGATATCGTATTTGATGCAATGACACCCTCATTTTATTCATTTTTATCCGTTTTTCACGTTTTTCACGTTTTTAACACATTCTTGTATTTCAATGAAATTAGACACAGAGGGAGCCAGGACATGGCTCCTAACACACAGGGACACAGTTTGACACGCTCATATGACCCAGGGCATCCTATTTGATGCAGTGACACTGTCATTTTATTCACTTTTATCCGTTTTTTTCCACGTTTTTAACCATATTATTGTTTATCAATGAAATAGAAATGCGTGTTAAACAGAGTCTGACCCTCTGACATGACCCAGGATATCGTATTTGATGCAGTGACACCCTCATTTTATTCATTTTGATCCGTTTTTCACGTTTTTAACACATTCTTGTATTTCATTGAAATTAGACACAGAGGGAGCCAGGACATGGCTCCTAACACACAGGGACACAGTTTGACACGCTCACAAGACCCAGGGCATCCTATTTGATGCAGTGACACTGTCATTTTATTCATTTTTATCCGTTTTTTTCCACGTTTTTAACCATATTATTGTTTATCAATGAAATAGAAATGCGTGTTAAACAGAGTTTGACCCTCTGACATGACCCAGGATACCGTATTTGATGCAATGACACCCTCATTTTATTCATTTTTATCCGTTTTTCACGTTTTTCACGTTTTTAACACATTCTTGTATTTCAATGAAATTAGACACAGAGTGAGCCAGGACATGGCTCCTAACACACAGGGACACAGTTTGACACGCTCACATGACCCAGGGCATCCTATTTGATGCAGTGACACTGTCATTTTATTCATTTTTATCCGTTTTTTTCCACGTTTTTAACCATATTATTGTTTATCAATGAAATAGAAATGCGTGTTAAACAGAGTCTGACCCTCTGACATGACCCAGGATATCGTATTTGATGCAGTGACACCCTCATTTTATTCATTTTTATCCGTTTTTCACGTTTTTAACACATTCTTGTATTTCATTGAAATTAGACACAGAGTGAGCCAGGACATGGCTCCTAACACACAGGGACACAGTTTGACACGCTCACATGACCCAGGGCATCCTATTTGATGCAGTGACACTGTCATTTTATTCATTTTTATCCGTTTTTTCACGTTTTTAACCATATTATTGTTTATCAATGAAATAGAAATGCGTGTTAAACAGAGTTTGACCCTCTGACATGACCCAGGATACCGTATTTGATGCAATGACACCCTCATTTTATTCATTTTTATCCGTTTTTCACGTTTTTCACGTTTTTAACACATTCTTGTATTTCAATGAAATTAGACACAGAGGGAGCCAGGACATGGCTCCTAACACACAGGGACACAGTTTGACACGCTCACATGACCCAGGGCATCCTATTTGATGCAGTGACACTGTCATTTTATTCATTTTTATCCGTTTTTTTCCACGTTTTTAACCATATTATTGTTTATCAATGAAATAGAAATGCGTGTTAAACAGAGTTTGACCCTCTGACATGACCCAGGATACCGTATTTGATGCAATGACACCCTCATTTTATTCATTTTTATCCGTTTTTCACGTTTTTCACGTTTTTAACACATTCTTGTATTTCAATGAAATTAGACACAGAGGGAGCCAGGACATGGCTCCTAACACACAGGGACACAGTTTGACACGCTCACATGACCCAGGGCATCCTATTTGATGCAGTGACACTGTCATTTTATTCATTTTTATCCGTTTTTTTCCACGTTTTTAACCATATTATTGTTTATCAATGAAATAGAAATGCGTGTTAAACAGAGTCTGACCCTCTGACATGACCCAGGATATCGTATTTGATGCAGTGACACCCTCATTTTATTCATTTTTATCCGTTTTTCACGTTTTTAACACATTCTTGTATTTCATTGAAATTAGACACAGAGTGAGCCAGGACATGGCTCCTAACACACAGGGACACAGTTTGACACGCTCACATGACCCAGGGCATCCTATTTGATGCAGTGACACTGTCATTTTATTCATTTTTATCCGTTTTTTTCGCGTTTTTAACCATATTATTGTTTATCAATGAAATAGAAATGCGTGTTAAACAGAGTTTGACCCTCTGACATGACCCAGGATACCGTATTTGATGCAATGACACCCTCATTTTATTCATTTTTATCCGTTTTTTTCACGTTTTTCACGTTTTTAACACATTCTTGTATTTCAATGAAATTAGACACAGAGGGAGCCAGGACATGGCTCCTAACACACAGGGACACAGTTTGACACGCTCACATGACCCAGGGCATCCTATTTGATGCAGTGACACTGTCATTTTATTCATTTTTATCCGTTTTTTTCCACGTTTTTAACCATATTATTGTTTATCAATGAAATAGAAATGCGTGTTAAACAGAGTCTGACCCTCTGACATGACCCAGGGCATCCTATTTGATGCAGTGACACTGTCATTTTATTCATTTTTATCCGTTTTTCACGTTTTTAACACATTCTTGTAATTCAATGAAATTAGACACAGAGGGAGCCAGGACATGGCTCCTAACACACAGGGACACAGTTTGACACGCTCACATGACCCAGGGCATCCTATTTGATGCAGTGACACTGTCATTTTATTCATTTTTATCCGTTTTTTTCCACGTTTTTAACCATATTATTGTTTATCAATGAAATAGAAATGCGTGTTAAACAGAGTCTGACCCTCTGACATGACCCAGGATATCGTATTTGATGCAATGACACCCTCATTTTATTCATTTTTATCCGTTTTTCACGTTTTTCACGTTTTTAACACATTCTTGTATTTCAATGAAATTAGACACAGAGGGAGCCAGGACATGGCTCCTAACACACAGGGACACAGTTTGACACGCTCACAAGACCCAGGGCATCCTATTTGATGCAGTGACACTGTCATTTTATTCATTTTTATCCGTTTTTTCACGTTTTTAACCATATTATTGTTTATCAATGAAATAGAAATGCGTGTTAAACAGAGTTTGACCCTCTGACATGACCCAGGATATCGTATTTGATGCAATGACACCCTCATTTTATTCATTTTTATCCGTTTTTCACGTTTTTCACGTTTTTAACACATTCTTGTATTTCAATGAAATTAGACACAGAGGGAGCCAGGACATGGCTCCTAACACACAGGGACACAGTTTGACACGCTCACATGACCCAGGGCATCCTATTTGATGCAGTGACACTGTCATTTTATTCATTTTTATCCGTTTTTTTCCACGTTTTTAACCATATTATTGTTTATCAATGAAATAGAAATGCGTGTTAAACAGAGTTTGACCCTCTGACATGACCCAGGATACCGTATTTGATGCAATGACACCCTCATTTTATTCATTTTTATCCGTTTTTTTCACGTTTTTCACGTTTTTAACACATTCTTGTATTTCAATGAAATTAGACACAGAGGGAGCCAGGACATGGCTCCTAACACACAGGGACACAGTTTGACACGCTCACATGACCCAGGGCATCCTATTTGATGCAGTGACACTGTCATTTTATTCATTTTTATCCGTTTTTTTCCACGTTTTTAACCATATTATTGTTTATCAATGAAATAGAAATGCGTGTTAAACAGAGTCTGACCCTCTGACATGACCCAGGATATCGTATTTGATGCAGTGACACCCTCATTTTATTCATTTTGATCCGTTTTTCACGTTTTTAACACATTCTTGTATTTCATTGAAATTAGACACAGAGGGAGCCAGGACATGGCTCCTAACACACAGGGACACAGTTTGACACGCTCACAAGACCCAGGGCATCCTATTTGATGCAGTGACACTGTCATTTTATTCATTTTTATCCGTTTTTTTCCACGTTTTTAACCATATTATTGTTTATCAATGAAATAGAAATGCGTGTTAAACAGAGTTTGACCCTCTGACATGACCCAGGATACCGTATTTGATGCAATGACACCCTCATTTTATTCATTTTTATCCGTTTTTTTCACGTTTTTCACGTTTTTAACACATTCTTGTATTTCAATGAAATTAGACACAGAGGGAGCCAGGACATGGCTCCTAACACACAGGGACACAGTTTGACACGCTCACATGACCCAGGGCATCCTATTTGATGCAGTGACACTGTCATTTTATTCATTTTTATCCGTTTTTTTCCACGTTTTTAACCATATTATTGTTTATCAATGAAATAGAAATGCGTGTTAAACAGAGTCTGACCCTCTGACATGACCCAGGATATCGTATTTGATGCAGTGACACCCTCATTTTATTCATTTTGATCCGTTTTTCACGTTTTTAACACATTCTTGTATTTCATTGAAATTAGACACAGAGTGAGCCAGGACATGGCTCCTAACACACAGGGACACAGTTTGACACGCTCACATGACCCAGGGCATCCTATTTGATGCAGTGACACTGTCATTTTATTCATTTTTATCCGTTTTTTCACGTTTTTAACCATATTATTGTTTATCAATGAAATAGAAATGCGTGTTAAACAGAGTTTGACCCTCTGACATGACCCAGGATACCGTATTTGATGCAATGACACCCTCATTTTATTCATTTTTATCCGTTTTTCACGTTTTTCACGTTTTTAACACATTCTTGTATTTCAATGAAATTAGACACAGAGGGAGCCAGGACATGGCTCCTAACACACAGGGACACAGTTTGACACGCTCACATGACCCAGGGCATCCTATTTGATGCAGTGACACTGTCATTTTATTCATTTTTATCCGTTTTTTTCCACGTTTTTAACCATATTATTGTTTATCAATGAAATAGAAATGCGTGTTAAACAGAGTTTGACCCTCTGACATGACCCAGGATACCGTATTTGATGCAATGACACCCTCATTTTATTCATTTTTATCCGTTTTTCACGTTTTTCACGTTTTTAACACATTCTTGTATTTCAATGAAATTAGACACAGAGGGAGCCAGGACATGGCTCCTAACACACAGGGACACAGTTTGACACGCTCACATGACCCAGGGCATCCTATTTGATGCAGTGACACTGTCATTTTATTCATTTTTATCCGTTTTTTTCCACGTTTTTAACCATATTATTGTTTATCAATGAAATAGAAATGCGTGTTAAACAGAGTCTGACCCTCTGACATGACCCAGGATATCGTATTTGATGCAGTGACACCCTCATTTTATTCATTTTTATCCGTTTTTCACGTTTTTAACACATTCTTGTATTTCATTGAAATTAGACACAGAGTGAGCCAGGACATGGCTCCTAACACACAGGGACACAGTTTGACACGCTCACAAGACCCAGGGCATCCTATTTGATGCAGTGACACTGTCATTTTATTCATTTTTATCCGTTTTTTTCCACGTTTTTAACCATATTATTGTTTATCAATGAAATAGAAATGCGTGTTAAACAGAGTTTGACCCTCTGACATGACCCAGGATACCGTATTTGATGCAATGACACCCTCATTTTATTCATTTTTATCCGTTTTTCACGTTTTTCACGTTTTTAACACATTCTTGTATTTCAATGAAATTAGACACAGAGGGAGCCAGGACATGGCTCCTAACACACAGGGACACAGTTTGACACGCTCACATGACCCAGGGCATCCTATTTGATGCAGTGACACTGTCATTTTATTCATTTTTATCCGTTTTTTTCCACGTTTTTAACCATATTATTGTTTATCAATGAAATAGAAATGCGTGTTAAACAGAGTCTGACCCTCTGACATGACCCAGGATATCGTATTTGATGCAGTGACACCCTCATTTTATTCATTTTTATCCGTTTTTCACGTTTTTAACACATTCTTGTATTTCATTGAAATTAGACACAGAGTGAGCCAGGACATGGCTCCTAACACACAGGGACACAGTTTGACACGCTCACATGACCCAGGGCATCCTATTTGATGCAGTGACACTGTCATTTTATTCATTTTTATCCGTTTTTTTCGCGTTTTTAACCATATTATTGTTTATCAATGAAATAGAAATGCGTGTTAAACAGAGTTTGACCCTCTGACATGACCCAGGATACCGTATTTGATGCAATGACACCCTCATTTTATTCATTTTTATCCGTTTTTTTCACGTTTTTCACGTTTTTAACACATTCTTGTATTTCAATGAAATTAGACACAGAGGGAGCCAGGACATGGCTCCTAACACACAGGGACACAGTTTGACACGCTCACATGACCCAGGGCATCCTATTTGATGCAGTGACACTGTCATTTTATTCATTTTTATCCGTTTTTTTCCACGTTTTTAACCATATTATTGTTTATCAATGAAATAGAAATGCGTGTTAAACAGAGTCTGACCCTCTGACATGACCCAGGATATCGTATTTGATGCAGTGACACCCTCATTTTATTCATTTTTATCCGTTTTTCACGTTTTTAACACATTCTTGTATTTCATTGAAATTAGACACAGAGTGAGCCAGGACATGGCTCCTAACACACAGGGACACAGTTTGACACGCTCACAAGACCCAGGGCATCCTATTTGATGCAGTGACACTGTCATTTTATTCATTTTTATCCGTTTTTTTCCACGTTTTTAACCATATTATTGTTTATCAATGAAATAGAAATGCGTGTTAAACAGAGTTTGACCCTCTGACATGACCCAGGATACCGTATTTGATGCAATGACACCCTCATTTTATTCATTTTTATCCGTTTTTCACGTTTTTCACGTTTTTAACACATTCTTGTATTTCAATGAAATTAGACACAGAGGGAGCCAGGACATGGCTCCTAACACACAGGGACACAGTTTGACACGCTCACATGACCCAGGGCATCCTATTTGATGCAGTGACACTGTCATTTTATTCATTTTTATCCGTTTTTTTCCACGTTTTTAACCATATTATTGTTTATCAATGAAATAGAAATGCGTGTTAAACAGAGTCTGACCCTCTGACATGACCCAGGATATCGTATTTGATGCAGTGACACCCTCATTTTATTCATTTTTATCCGTTTTTCACGTTTTTAACACATTCTTGTATTTCATTGAAATTAGACACAGAGTGAGCCAGGACATGGCTCCTAACACACAGGGACACAGTTTGACACGCTCACATGACCCAGGGCATCCTATTTGATGCAGTGACACTGTCATTTTATTCATTTTTATCCGTTTTTTTCGCGTTTTTAACCATATTATTGTTTATCAATGAAATAGAAATGCGTGTTAAACAGAGTTTGACCCTCTGACATGACCCAGGATACCGTATTTGATGCAATGACACCCTCATTTTATTCATTTTTATCCGTTTTTTTCACGTTTTTCACGTTTTTAACACATTCTTGTATTTCAATGAAATTAGACACAGAGGGAGCCAGGACATGGCTCCTAACACACAGGGACACAGTTTGACACGCTCATATGACCCAGGGCATCCTATTTGATGCAGTGACACTGTCATTTTATTCACTTTTATCCGTTTTTTTCCACGTTTTTAACCATATTATTGTTTATCAATGAAATAGAAATGCGTGTTAAACAGAGTCTGACCCTCTGACATGACCCAGGATATCGTATTTGATGCAGTGACACCCTCATTTTATTCATTTTGATCCGTTTTTCACGTTTTTAACACATTCTTGTATTTCATTGAAATTAGACACAGAGGGAGCCAGGACATGGCTCCTAACACACAGGGACACAGTTTGACACGCTCACAAGACCCAGGGCATCCTATTTGATGCAGTGACACTGTCATTTTATTCATTTTTATCCGTTTTTTTCCACGTTTTTAACCATATTATTGTTTATCAATGAAATAGAAATGCGTGTTAAACAGAGTTTGACCCTCTGACATGACCCAGGATACCGTATTTGATGCAATGACACCCTCATTTTATTCATTTTTATCCGTTTTTCACGTTTTTCACGTTTTTAACACATTCTTGTATTTCAATGAAATTAGACACAGAGTGAGCCAGGACATGGCTCCTAACACACAGGGACACAGTTTGACACGCTCACATGACCCAGGGCATCCTATTTGATGCAGTGACACTGTCATTTTATTCATTTTTATCCGTTTTTTTCCACGTTTTTAACCATATTATTGTTTATCAATGAAATAGAAATGCGTGTTAAACAGAGTCTGACCCTCTGACATGACCCAGGATATCGTATTTGATGCAGTGACACCCTCATTTTATTCATTTTTATCCGTTTTTCACGTTTTTAACACATTCTTGTATTTCATTGAAATTAGACACAGAGTGAGCCAGGACATGGCTCCTAACACACAGGGACACAGTTTGACACGCTCACAAGACCCAGGGCATCCTATTTGATGCAGTGACACTGTCATTTTATTCATTTTTATCCGTTTTTTTCCACGTTTTTAACCATATTATTGTTTATCAATGAAATAGAAATGCGTGTTAAACAGAGTTTGACCCTCTGACATGACCCAGGATACCGTATTTGATGCAATGACACCCTCATTTTATTCATTTTTATCCGTTTTTCACGTTTTTCACGTTTTTAACACATTCTTGTATTTCAATGAAATTAGACACAGAGGGAGCCAGGACATGGCTCCTAACACACAGGGACACAGTTTGACACGCTCACATGACCCAGGGCATCCTATTTGATGCAGTGACACTGTCATTTTATTCATTTTTATCCGTTTTTTTCCACGTTTTTAACCATATTATTGTTTATCAATGAAATAGAAATGCGTGTTAAACAGAGTCTGACCCTCTGACATGACCCAGGATATCGTATTTGATGCAGTGACACCCTCATTTTATTCATTTTGATCCGTTTTTCACGTTTTTAACACATTCTTGTATTTCATTGAAATTAGACACAGAGTGAGCCAGGACATGGCTCCTAACACACAGGGACACAGTTTGACACGCTCACATGACCCAGGGCATCCTATTTGATGCAGTGACACTGTCATTTTATTCATTTTTATCCGTTTTTTCACGTTTTTAACCATATTATTGTTTATCAATGAAATAGAAATGCGTGTTAAACAGAGTTTGACCCTCTGACATGACCCATGATACCGTATTTGATGCAATGACACCCTCATTTTATTCATTTTTATCCGTTTTTCACGTTTTTCACGTTTTTAACACATTCTTGTATTTCAATGAAATTAGACACAGAGGGAGCCAGGACATGGCTCCTAACACACAGGGACACAGTTTGACACGCTCACATGACCCAGGGCATCCTATTTGATGCAGTGACACTGTCATTTTATTCATTTTTATCCGTTTTTTTCACGTTTTTAACCATATTATTGTTTATCAATGAAATAGAAATGCGTGTTAAACAGAGTCTGACCCTCTGACATGACCCAGGATATCGTATTTGATGCAATGACACCCTCATTTTATTCATTTTTATCCGTTTTTCACGTTTTTCACGTTTTTAACACATTCTTGTATTTCAATGAAATTAGACACAGAGGGAGCCAGGACATGGCTCCTAACACACAGGGACACAGTTTGACACGCTCACATGACCCAGGGCATCCTATTTGATGCAGTGACACTGTCATTTTATTCATTTTTATCCGTTTTTTTCCACGTTTTTAACCATATTATTGTTTATCAATGAAATAGAAATGCGTGTTAAACAGAGTCTGACCCTCTGACATGACCCAGGATATCGTATTTGATGCAGTGACACCCTCATTTTATTCATTTTTATCCGTTTTTCACGTTTTTAACACATTCTTGTATTTCATTGAAATTAGACACAGAGTGAGCCAGGACATGGCTCCTAACACACAGGGACACAGTTTGACACGCTCACATGACCCAGGGCATCCTATTTGATGCAGTGACACTGTCATTTTATTCATTTTTATCCGTTTTTTTCCACGTTTTTAACCATATTATTGTTTATCAATGAAATAGAAATGCGTGTTAAACAGAGTCTGACCCTCTGACATGACCCAGGATATCGTATTTGATGCAGTGACACCCTCATTTTATTCATTTTTATCCGTTTTTCACGTTTTTAACACATTCTTGTATTTCATTGAAATTAGACACAGAGTGAGCCAGGACATGGCTCCTAACACACAGGGACACAGTTTGACACGCTCACAAGACCCAGGGCATCCTATTTGATGCAGTGACACTGTCATTTTATTCATTTTTATCCGTTTTTTTCCACGTTTTTAACCATATTATTGTTTATCAATGAAATAGAAATGCGTGTTAAACAGAGTTTGACCCTCTGACATGACCCAGGATACCGTATTTGATGCAATGACACCCTCATTTTATTCATTTTTATCCGTTTTTCACGTTTTTCACGTTTTTAACACATTCTTGTATTTCAATGAAATTAGACACAGAGGGAGCCAGGACATGGCTCCTAACACACAGGGACACAGTTTGACACGCTCACATGACCCAGGGCATCCTATTTGATGCAGTGACACTGTCATTTTATTCATTTTTATCCGTTTTTTTCCACGTTTTTAACCATATTATTGTTTATCAATGAAATAGAAATGCGTGTTAAACAGAGTCTGACCCTCTGACATGACCCAGGATATCGTATTTGATGCAGTGACACCCTCATTTTATTCATTTTTATCCGTTTTTCACGTTTTTAACACATTCTTGTATTTCATTGAAATTAGACACAGAGTGAGCCAGGACATGGCTCCTAACACACAGGGACACAGTTTGACACGCTCACATGACCCAGGGCATCCTATTTGATGCAGTGACACTGTCATTTTATTCATTTTTATCCGTTTTTTTCGCGTTTTTAACCATATTATTGTTTATCAATGAAATAGAAATGCGTGTTAAACAGAGTTTGACCCTCTGACATGACCCAGGATACCGTATTTGATGCAATGACACCCTCATTTTATTCATTTTTATCCGTTTTTTTCACGTTTTTCACGTTTTTAACACATTCTTGTATTTCAATGAAATTAGACACAGAGGGAGCCAGGACATGGCTCCTAACACACAGGGACACAGTTTGACACGCTCACATGACCCAGGGCATCCTATTTGATGCAGTGACACTGTCATTTTATTCATTTTTATCCGTTTTTTTCCACGTTTTTAACCATATTATTGTTTATCAATGAAATAGAAATGCGTGTTAAACAGAGTCTGACCCTCTGACATGACCCAGGATATCGTATTTGATGCAGTGACACCCTCATTTTATTCATTTTGATCCGTTTTTCACGTTTTTAACACATTCTTGTATTTCATTGAAATTAGACACAGAGGGAGCCAGGACATGGCTCCTAACACACAGGGACACAGTTTGACACGCTCACATGACCCAGGGCATCCTATTTGATGCAGTGACACTGTCATTTTATTCATTTTTATCCGTTTTTTTCCACGTTTTTAACCATATTATTGTTTATCAATGAAATAGAAATGCGTGTTAAACAGAGTTTGACCCTCTGACATGACCCAGGATACCGTATTTGATGCAATGACACCCTCATTTTATTCATTTTTATCCGTTTTTTTCACGTTTTTCACGTTTTTAACACATTCTTGTATTTCAATGAAATTAGACACAGAGGGAGCCAGGACATGGCTCCTAACACACAGGGACACAGTTTGACACGCTCACATGACCCAGGGCATCCTATTTGATGCAGTGACACTGTCATTTTATTCATTTTTATCCGTTTTTTTCCACGTTTTTAACCATATTATTGTTTATCAATGAAATAGAAATGCGTGTTAAACAGAGTCTGACCCTCTGACATGACCCAGGATATCGTATTTGATGCAGTGACACCCTCATTTTATTCATTTTTATCCGTTTTTCACGTTTTTAACACATTCTTGTATTTCATTGAAATTAGACACAGAGTGAGCCAGGACATGGCTCCTAACACACAGGGACACAGTTTGACACGCTCACATGACCCAGGGCATCCTATTTGATGCAGTGACACTGTCATTTTATTCATTTTTATCCGTTTTTTCACGTTTTTAACCATATTATTGTTTATCAATGAAATAGAAATGCGTGTTAAACAGAGTTTGACCCTCTGACATGACCCAGGATACCGTATTTGATGCAATGACACCCTCATTTTATTCATTTTTATCCGTTTTTCACGTTTTTCACGTTTTTAACACATTCTTGTATTTCAATGAAATTAGACACAGAGGGAGCCAGGACATGGCTCCTAACACACAGGGACACAGTTTGACACGCTCACATGACCCAGGGCATCCTATTTGATGCAGTGACACTGTCATTTTATTCATTTTTATCCGTTTTTTTCCACGTTTTTAACCATATTATTGTTTATCAATGAAATAGAAATGCGTGTTAAACAGAGTTTGACCCTCTGACATGACCCAGGATACCGTATTTGATGCAATGACACCCTCATTTTATTCATTTTTATCCGTTTTTCACGTTTTTCACGTTTTTAACACATTCTTGTATTTCAATGAAATTAGACACAGAGGGAGCCAGGACATGGCTCCTAACACACAGGGACACAGTTTGACACGCTCACATGACCCAGGGCATCCTATTTGATGCAGTGACACTGTCATTTTATTCATTTTTATCCGTTTTTTTCCACGTTTTTAACCATATTATTGTTTATCAATGAAATAGAAATGCGTGTTAAACAGAGTCTGACCCTCTGACATGACCCAGGATATCGTATTTGATGCAGTGACACCCTCATTTTATTCATTTTTATCCGTTTTTCACGTTTTTAACACATTCTTGTATTTCATTGAAATTAGACACAGAGTGAGCCAGGACATGGCTCCCAACACACAGGGACACAGTTTGACACGCTCACAAGACCCAGGGCATCCTATTTGATGCAGTGACACTGTCATTTTATTCATTTTTATCCGTTTTTTTCCACGTTTTTAACCATATTATTGTTTATCAATGAAATAGAAATGCGTGTTAAACAGAGTTTGACCCTCTGACATGACCCAGGATACCGTATTTGATGCAATGACACCCTCATTTTATTCATTTTTATCCGTTTTTCACGTTTTTCACGTTTTTAACACATTCTTGTATTTCAATGAAATTAGACACAGAGGGAGCCAGGACATGGCTCCTAACACACAGGGACACAGTTTGACACGCTCACATGACCCAGGGCATCCTATTTGATGCAGTGACACTGTCATTTTATTCATTTTTATCCGTTTTTTTCCACGTTTTTAACCATATTATTGTTTATCAATGAAATAGAAATGCGTGTTAAACAGAGTCTGACCCTCTGACATGACCCAGGATATCGTATTTGATGCAGTGACACCCTCATTTTATTCATTTTTATCCGTTTTTCACGTTTTTAACACATTCTTGTATTTCATTGAAATTAGACACAGAGTGAGCCAGGACATGGCTCCTAACACACAGGGACACAGTTTGACACGCTCACATGACCCAGGGCATCCTATTTGATGCAGTGACACTGTCATTTTATTCATTTTTATCCGTTTTTTTCGCGTTTTTAACCATATTATTGTTTATCAATGAAATAGAAATGCGTGTTAAACAGAGTTTGACCCTCTGACATGACCCAGGATACCGTATTTGATGCAATGACACCCTCATTTTATTCATTTTTATCCGTTTTTTTCACGTTTTTCACGTTTTTAACACATTCTTGTATTTCAATGAAATTAGACACAGAGGGAGCCAGGACATGGCTCCTAACACACAGGGACACAGTTTGACACGCTCACATGACCCAGGGCATCCTATTTGATGCAGTGACACTGTCATTTTATTCATTTTTATCCGTTTTTTTCCACGTTTTTAACCATATTATTGTTTATCAATGAAATAGAAATGCGTGTTAAACAGAGTCTGACCCTCTGACATGACCCAGGATATCGTATTTGATGCAGTGACACCCTCATTTTATTCATTTTTATCCGTTTTTCACGTTTTTAACACATTCTTGTATTTCATTGAAATTAGACACAGAGTGAGCCAGGACATGGCTCCTAACACACAGGGACACAGTTTGACACGCTCACAAGACCCAGGGCATCCTATTTGATGCAGTGACACTGTCATTTTATTCATTTTTATCCGTTTTTTTCCACGTTTTTAACCATATTATTGTTTATCAATGAAATAGAAATGCGTGTTAAACAGAGTTTGACCCTCTGACATGACCCAGGATACCGTATTTGATGCAATGACACCCTCATTTTATTCATTTTTATCCGTTTTTCACGTTTTTCACGTTTTTAACACATTCTTGTATTTCAATGAAATTAGACACAGAGGGAGCCAGGACATGGCTCCTAACACACAGGGACACAGTTTGACACGCTCACATGACCCAGGGCATCCTATTTGATGCAGTGACACTGTCATTTTATTCATTTTTATCCGTTTTTTTCCACGTTTTTAACCATATTATTGTTTATCAATGAAATAGAAATGCGTGTTAAACAGAGTCTGACCCTCTGACATGACCCAGGATATCGTATTTGATGCAGTGACACCCTCATTTTATTCATTTTTATCCGTTTTTCACGTTTTTAACACATTCTTGTATTTCATTGAAATTAGACACAGAGTGAGCCAGGACATGGCTCCTAACACACAGGGACACAGTTTGACACGCTCACATGACCCAGGGCATCCTATTTGATGCAGTGACACTGTCATTTTATTCATTTTTATCCGTTTTTTTCGCGTTTTTAACCATATTATTGTTTATCAATGAAATAGAAATGCGTGTTAAACAGAGTTTGACCCTCTGACATGACCCAGGATACCGTATTTGATGCAATGACACCCTCATTTTATTCATTTTTATCCGTTTTTTTCACGTTTTTCACGTTTTTAACACATTCTTGTATTTCAATGAAATTAGACACAGAGGGAGCCAGGACATGGCTCCTAACACACAGGGACACAGTTTGACACGCTCACATGACCCAGGGCATCCTATTTGATGCAGTGACACTGTCATTTTATTCATTTTTATCCGTTTTTTTCCACGTTTTTAACCATATTATTGTTTATCAATGAAATAGAAATGCGTGTTAAACAGAGTTTGACCCTCTGACATGACCCAGGATACCGTATTTGATGCAATGACACCCTCATTTTATTCATTTTTATCCGTTTTTTTCACGTTTTTCACGTTTTTAACACATTCTTGTATTTCAATGAAATTAGACACAGAGGGAGCCAGGACATGGCTCCTAACACACAGGGACACAGTTTGACACGCTCACATGACCCAGGGCATCCTATTTGATGCAGTGACACTGTCATTTTATTCATTTTTATCCGTTTTTTTCCACGTTTTTAACCATATTATTGTTTATCAATGAAATAGAAATGCGTGTTAAACAGAGTCTGACCCTCTGACATGACCCAGGATATCGTATTTGATGCAGTGACACCCTCATTTTATTCATTTTTATCCGTTTTTCACGTTTTTAACACATTCTTGTATTTCATTGAAATTAGACACAGAGTGAGCCAGGACATGGCTCCTAACACACAGGGACACAGTTTGACACGCTCACATGACCCAGGGCATCCTATTTGATGCAGTGACACTGTCATTTTATTCATTTTTATCCGTTTTTTCACGTTTTTAACCATATTATTGTTTATCAATGAAATAGAAATGCGTGTTAAACAGAGTTTGACCCTCTGACATGACCCAGGATACCGTATTTGATGCAATGACACCCTCATTTTATTCATTTTTATCCGTTTTTCACGTTTTTCACGTTTTTAACACATTCTTGTATTTCAATGAAATTAGACACAGAGGGAGCCAGGACATGGCTCCTAACACACAGGGACACAGTTTGACACGCTCACATGACCCAGGGCATCCTATTTGATGCAGTGACACTGTCATTTTATTCATTTTTATCCGTTTTTTTCCACGTTTTTAACCATATTATTGTTTATCAATGAAATAGAAATGCGTGTTAAACAGAGTTTGACCCTCTGACATGACCCAGGATACCGTATTTGATGCAATGACACCCTCATTTTATTCATTTTTATCCGTTTTTCACGTTTTTCACGTTTTTAACACATTCTTGTATTTCAATGAAATTAGACACAGAGGGAGCCAGGACATGGCTCCTAACACACAGGGACACAGTTTGACACGCTCACATGACCCAGGGCATCCTATTTGATGCAGTGACACTGTCATTTTATTCATTTTTATCCGTTTTTTTCCACGTTTTTAACCATATTATTGTTTATCAATGAAATAGAAATGCGTGTTAAACAGAGTCTGACCCTCTGACATGACCCAGGATATCGTATTTGATGCAGTGACACCCTCATTTTATTCATTTTTATCCGTTTTTCACGTTTTTAACACATTCTTGTATTTCATTGAAATTAGACACAGAGTGAGCCAGGACATGGCTCCTAACACACAGGGACACAGTTTGACACGCTCACAAGACCCAGGGCATCCTATTTGATGCAGTGACACTGTCATTTTATTCATTTTTATCCGTTTTTTTCCACGTTTTTAACCATATTATTGTTTATCAATGAAATAGAAATGCGTGTTAAACAGAGTTTGACCCTCTGACATGACCCAGGATACCGTATTTGATGCAATGACACCCTCATTTTATTCATTTTTATCCGTTTTTCACGTTTTTCACGTTTTTAACACATTCTTGTATTTCAATGAAATTAGACACAGAGGGAGCCAGGACATGGCTCCTAACACACAGGGACACAGTTTGACACGCTCACATGACCCAGGGCATCCTATTTGATGCAGTGACACTGTCATTTTATTCATTTTTATCCGTTTTTTTCCACGTTTTTAACCATATTATTGTTTATCAATGAAATAGAAATGCGTGTTAAACAGAGTCTGACCCTCTGACATGACCCAGGATATCGTATTTGATGCAGTGACACCCTCATTTTATTCATTTTTATCCGTTTTTCACGTTTTTAACACATTCTTGTATTTCATTGAAATTAGACACAGAGTGAGCCAGGACATGGCTCCTAACACACAGGGACACAGTTTGACACGCTCACATGACCCAGGGCATCCTATTTGATGCAGTGACACTGTCATTTTATTCATTTTTATCCGTTTTTTTCGCGTTTTTAACCATATTATTGTTTATCAATGAAATAGAAATGCGTGTTAAACAGAGTTTGACCCTCTGACATGACCCAGGATACCGTATTTGATGCAATGACACCCTCATTTTATTCATTTTTATCCGTTTTTTTCACGTTTTTCACGTTTTTAACACATTCTTGTATTTCAATGAAATTAGACACAGAGGGAGCCAGGACATGGCTCCTAACACACAGGGACACAGTTTGACACGCTCACATGACCCAGGGCATCCTATTTGATGCAGTGACACTGTCATTTTATTCATTTTTATCCGTTTTTTTCCACGTTTTTAACCATATTATTGTTTATCAATGAAATAGAAATGCGTGTTAAACAGAGTCTGACCCTCTGACATGACCCAGGATATCGTATTTGATGCAGTGACACCCTCATTTTATTCATTTTTATCCGTTTTTCACGTTTTTAACACATTCTTGTATTTCATTGAAATTAGACACAGAGTGAGCCAGGACATGGCTCCTAACACACAGGGACACAGTTTGACACGCTCACAAGACCCAGGGCATCCTATTTGATGCAGTGACACTGTCATTTTATTCATTTTTATCCGTTTTTTTCCACGTTTTTAACCATATTATTGTTTATCAATGAAATAGAAATGCGTGTTAAACAGAGTTTGACCCTCTGACATGACCCAGGATACCGTATTTGATGCAATGACACCCTCATTTTATTCATTTTTATCCGTTTTTCACGTTTTTCACGTTTTTAACACATTCTTGTATTTCAATGAAATTAGACACAGAGGGAGCCAGGACATGGCTCCTAACACACAGGGACACAGTTTGACACGCTCACATGACCCAGGGCATCCTATTTGATGCAGTGACACTGTCATTTTATTCATTTTTATCCGTTTTTTTCCACGTTTTTAACCATATTATTGTTTATCAATGAAATAGAAATGCGTGTTAAACAGAGTCTGACCCTCTGACATGACCCAGGATATCGTATTTGATGCAGTGACACCCTCATTTTATTCATTTTTATCCGTTTTTCACGTTTTTAACACATTCTTGTATTTCATTGAAATTAGACACAGAGTGAGCCAGGACATGGCTCCTAACACACAGGGACACAGTTTGACACGCTCACATGACCCAGGGCATCCTATTTGATGCAGTGACACTGTCATTTTATTCATTTTTATCCGTTTTTTTCGCGTTTTTAACCATATTATTGTTTATCAATGAAATAGAAATGCGTGTTAAACAGAGTTTGACCCTCTGACATGACCCAGGATACCGTATTTGATGCAATGACACCCTCATTTTATTCATTTTTATCCGTTTTTTTCACGTTTTTCACGTTTTTAACACATTCTTGTATTTCAATGAAATTAGACACAGAGGGAGCCAGGACATGGCTCCTAACACACAGGGACACAGTTTGACACGCTCATATGACCCAGGGCATCCTATTTGATGCAGTGACACTGTCATTTTATTCACTTTTATCCGTTTTTTTCCACGTTTTTAACCATATTATTGTTTATCAATGAAATAGAAATGCGTGTTAAACAGAGTCTGACCCTCTGACATGACCCAGGATATCGTATTTGATGCAGTGACACCCTCATTTTATTCATTTTGATCCGTTTTTCACGTTTTTAACACATTCTTGTATTTCATTGAAATTAGACACAGAGGGAGCCAGGACATGGCTCCTAACACACAGGGACACAGTTTGACACGCTCACAAGACCCAGGGCATCCTATTTGATGCAGTGACACTGTCATTTTATTCATTTTTATCCGTTTTTTTCCACGTTTTTAACCATATTATTGTTTATCAATGAAATAGAAATGCGTGTTAAACAGAGTTTGACCCTCTGACATGACCCAGGATACCGTATTTGATGCAATGACACCCTCATTTTATTCATTTTTATCCGTTTTTCACGTTTTTCACGTTTTTAACACATTCTTGTATTTCAATGAAATTAGACACAGAGTGAGCCAGGACATGGCTCCTAACACACAGGGACACAGTTTGACACGCTCACATGACCCAGGGCATCCTATTTGATGCAGTGACACTGTCATTTTATTCATTTTTATCCGTTTTTTTCCACGTTTTTAACCATATTATTGTTTATCAATGAAATAGAAATGCGTGTTAAACAGAGTCTGACCCTCTGACATGACCCAGGATATCGTATTTGATGCAGTGACACCCTCATTTTATTCATTTTTATCCGTTTTTCACGTTTTTAACACATTCTTGTATTTCATTGAAATTAGACACAGAGTGAGCCAGGACATGGCTCCTAACACACAGGGACACAGTTTGACACGCTCACATGACCCAGGGCATCCTATTTGATGCAGTGACACTGTCATTTTATTCATTTTTATCCGTTTTTTTCCACGTTTTTAACCATATTATTGTTTATCAATGAAATAGAAATGCGTGTTAAACAGAGTCTGACCCTCTGACATGACCCAGGATATCGTATTTGATGCAGTGACACCCTCATTTTATTCATTTTTATCCGTTTTTCACGTTTTTAACACATTCTTGTATTTCATTGAAATTAGACACAGAGTGAGCCAGGACATGGCTCCTAACACACAGGGACACAGTTTGACACGCTCACAAGACCCAGGGCATCCTATTTGATGCAGTGACACTGTCATTTTATTCATTTTTATCCGTTTTTTTCCACGTTTTTAACCATATTATTGTTTATCAATGAAATAGAAATGCGTGTTAAACAGAGTTTGACCCTCTGACATGACCCAGGATACCGTATTTGATGCAATGACACCCTCATTTTATTCATTTTTATCCGTTTTTCACGTTTTTCACGTTTTTAACACATTCTTGTATTTCAATGAAATTAGACACAGAGGGAGCCAGGACATGGCTCCTAACACACAGGGACACAGTTTGACACGCTCACATGACCCAGGGCATCCTATTTGATGCAGTGACACTGTCATTTTATTCATTTTTATCCGTTTTTTTCCACGTTTTTAACCATATTATTGTTTATCAATGAAATAGAAATGCGTGTTAAACAGAGTCTGACCCTCTGACATGACCCAGGATATCGTATTTGATGCAGTGACACCCTCATTTTATTCATTTTGATCCGTTTTTCACGTTTTTAACACATTCTTGTATTTCATTGAAATTAGACACAGAGTGAGCCAGGACATGGCTCCTAACACACAGGGACACAGTTTGACACGCTCACATGACCCAGGGCATCCTATTTGATGCAGTGACACTGTCATTTTATTCATTTTTATCCGTTTTTTCACGTTTTTAACCATATTATTGTTTATCAATGAAATAGAAATGCGTGTTAAACAGAGTTTGACCCTCTGACATGACCCAGGATACCGTATTTGATGCAATGACACCCTCATTTTATTCATTTTTATCCGTTTTTCACGTTTTTCACGTTTTTAACACATTCTTGTATTTCAATGAAATTAGACACAGAGGGAGCCAGGACATGGCTCCTAACACACAGGGACACAGTTTGACACGCTCACATGACCCAGGGCATCCTATTTGATGCAGTGACACTGTCATTTTATTCATTTTTATCCGTTTTTTTCACGTTTTTAACCATATTATTGTTTATCAATGAAATAGAAATGCGTGTTAAACAGAGTCTGACCCTCTGACATGACCCAGGATATCGTATTTGATGCAATGACACCCTCATTTTATTCATTTTTATCCGTTTTTCACGTTTTTCACGTTTTTAACACATTCTTGTATTTCAATGAAATTAGACACAGAGGGAGCCAGGACATGGCTCCTAACACACAGGGACACAGTTTGACACGCTCACAAGACCCAGGGCATCCTATTTGATGCAGTGACACTGTCATTTTATTCATTTTTATCCGTTTTTTCACGTTTTTAACCATATTATTGTTTATCAATGAAATAGAAATGCGTGTTAAACAGAGTCTGACCCTCTGACATGACCCAGGATATCGTATTTGATGCAATGACACCCTCATTTTATTCATTTTTATCCGTTTTTCACGTTTTTCACGTTTTTAACACATTCTTGTATTTCAATGAAATTAGACACAGAGGGAGCCAGGACATGGCTCCTAACACACAGGGACACAGTTTGACACGCTCACATGACCCAGGGCATCCTATTTGATGCAGTGACACTGTCATTTTATTCATTTTTATCCGTTTTTTTCCACGTTTTTAACCATATTATTGTTTATCAATGAAATAGAAATGCGTGTTAAACAGAGTCTGACCCTCTGACATGACCCAGGATATCGTATTTGATGCAGTGACACCCTCATTTTATTCATTTTTATCCGTTTTTCACGTTTTTAACACATTCTTGTATTTCATTGAAATTAGACACAGAGTGAGCCAGGACATGGCTCCTAACACACAGGGACACAGTTTGACACGCTCACATGACCCAGGGCATCCTATTTGATGCAGTGACACTGTCATTTTATTCATTTTTATCCGTTTTTTTCCACGTTTTTAACCATATTATTGTTTATCAATGAAATAGAAATGCGTGTTAAACAGAGTCTGACCCTCTGACATGACCCAGGATATCGTATTTGATGCAGTGACACCCTCATTTTATTCATTTTTATCCGTTTTTCACGTTTTTAACACATTCTTGTATTTCATTGAAATTAGACACAGAGTGAGCCAGGACATGGCTCCTAACACACAGGGACACAGTTTGACACGCTCACAAGACCCAGGGCATCCTATTTGATGCAGTGACACTGTCATTTTATTCATTTTTATCCGTTTTTTTCCACGTTTTTAACCATATTATTGTTTATCAATGAAATAGAAATGCGTGTTAAACAGAGTTTGACCCTCTGACATGACCCAGGATACCGTATTTGATGCAATGACACCCTCATTTTATTCATTTTTATCCGTTTTTCACGTTTTTCACGTTTTTAACACATTCTTGTATTTCAATGAAATTAGACACAGAGGGAGCCAGGACATGGCTCCTAACACACAGGGACACAGTTTGACACGCTCACATGACCCAGGGCATCCTATTTGATGCAGTGACACTGTCATTTTATTCATTTTTATCCGTTTTTTTCCACGTTTTTAACCATATTATTGTTTATCAATGAAATAGAAATGCGTGTTAAACAGAGTCTGACCCTCTGACATGACCCAGGATATCGTATTTGATGCAGTGACACCCTCATTTTATTCATTTTTATCCGTTTTTCACGTTTTTAACACATTCTTGTATTTCATTGAAATTAGACACAGAGTGAGCCAGGACATGGCTCCTAACACACAGGGACACAGTTTGACACGCTCACATGACCCAGGGCATCCTATTTGATGCAGTGACACTGTCATTTTATTCATTTTTATCCGTTTTTTTCCACGTTTTTAACCATATTATTGTTTATCAATGAAATAGAAATGCGTGTTAAACAGAGTTTGACCCTCTGACATGACCCAGGATATCGTATTTGATGCAATGACACCCTCATTTTATTCATTTTTATCCGTTTTTTTCACGTTTTTCACGTTTTTAACACATTCTTGTATTTCAATGAAATTAGACACAGAGGGAGCCAGGACATGGCTCCTAACACACAGGGACACAGTTTGACACGCTCACATGACCCAGGGCATCCTATTTGATGCAGTGACACTGTCATTTTATTCATTTTTATCCGTTTTTTTCCACGTTTTTAACCATATTATTGTTTATCAATGAAATAGAAATGCGTGTTAAACAGAGTCTGACCCTCTGACATGACCCAGGATATCGTATTTGATGCAGTGACACCCTCATTTTATTCATTTTGATCCGTTTTTCACGTTTTTAACACATTCTTGTATTTCATTGAAATTAGACACAGAGGGAGCCAGGACATGGCTCCTAACACACAGGGACACAGTTTGACACGCTCACATGACCCAGGGCATCCTATTTGATGCAGTGACACTGTCATTTTATTCATTTTTATCCGTTTTTTTCCACGTTTTTAACCATATTATTGTTTATCAATGAAATAGAAATGCGTGTTAAACAGAGTTTGACCCTCTGACATGACCCAGGATACCGTATTTGATGCAATGACACCCTCATTTTATTCATTTTTATCCGTTTTTTTCACGTTTTTCACGTTTTTAACACATTCTTGTATTTCAATGAAATTAGACACAGAGGGAGCCAGGACATGGCTCCTAACACACAGGGACACAGTTTGACACGCTCACATGACCCAGGGCATCCTATTTGATGCAGTGACACTGTCATTTTATTCATTTTTATCCGTTTTTTTCCACGTTTTTAACCATATTATTGTTTATCAATGAAATAGAAATGCGTGTTAAACAGAGTCTGACCCTCTGACATGACCCAGGATATCGTATTTGATGCAGTGACACCCTCATTTTATTCATTTTTATCCGTTTTTCACGTTTTTAACACATTCTTGTATTTCATTGAAATTAGACACAGAGTGAGCCAGGACATGGCTCCTAACACACAGGGACACAGTTTGACACGCTCACATGACCCAGGGCATCCTATTTGATGCAGTGACACTGTCATTTTATTCATTTTTATCCGTTTTTTCACGTTTTTAACCATATTATTGTTTATCAATGAAATAGAAATGCGTGTTAAACAGAGTTTGACCCTCTGACATGACCCAGGATACCGTATTTGATGCAATGACACCCTCATTTTATTCATTTTTATCCGTTTTTCACGTTTTTCACGTTTTTAACACATTCTTGTATTTCAATGAAATTAGACACAGAGGGAGCCAGGACATGGCTCCTAACACACAGGGACACAGTTTGACACGCTCACATGACCCAGGGCATCCTATTTGATGCAGTGACACTGTCATTTTATTCATTTTTATCCGTTTTTTTCCACGTTTTTAACCATATTATTGTTTATCAATGAAATAGAAATGCGTGTTAAACAGAGTTTGACCCTCTGACATGACCCAGGATACCGTATTTGATGCAATGACACCCTCATTTTATTCATTTTTATCCGTTTTTCACGTTTTTCACGTTTTTAACACATTCTTGTATTTCAATGAAATTAGACACAGAGGGAGCCAGGACATGGCTCCTAACACACAGGGACACAGTTTGACACGCTCACATGACCCAGGGCATCCTATTTGATGCAGTGACACTGTCATTTTATTCATTTTTATCCGTTTTTTTCCACGTTTTTAACCATATTATTGTTTATCAATGAAATAGAAATGCGTGTTAAACAGAGTCTGACCCTCTGACATGACCCAGGATATCGTATTTGATGCAGTGACACCCTCATTTTATTCATTTTTATCCGTTTTTCACGTTTTTAACACATTCTTGTATTTCATTGAAATTAGACACAGAGTGAGCCAGGACATGGCTCCTAACACACAGGGACACAGTTTGACACGCTCACATGACCCAGGGCATCCTATTTGATGCAGTGACACTGTCATTTTATTCATTTTTATCCGTTTTTTTCGCGTTTTTAACCATATTATTGTTTATCAATGAAATAGAAATGCGTGTTAAACAGAGTTTGACCCTCTGACATGACCCAGGATACCGTATTTGATGCAATGACACCCTCATTTTATTCATTTTTATCCGTTTTTTTCACGTTTTTCACGTTTTTAACACATTCTTGTATTTCAATGAAATTAGACACAGAGGGAGCCAGGACATGGCTCCTAACACACAGGGACACAGTTTGACACGCTCACATGACCCAGGGCATCCTATTTGATGCAGTGACACTGTCATTTTATTCATTTTTATCCGTTTTTTTCCACGTTTTTAACCATATTATTGTTTATCAATGAAATAGAAATGCGTGTTAAACAGAGTCTGACCCTCTGACATGACCCAGGGCATCCTATTTGATGCAGTGACACTGTCATTTTATTCATTTTTATCCGTTTTTCACGTTTTTAACACATTCTTGTAATTCAATGAAATTAGACACAGAGGGAGCCAGGACATGGCTCCTAACACACAGGGACACAGTTTGACACGCTCACATGACCCAGGGCATCCTATTTGATGCAGTGACACTGTCATTTTATTCATTTTTATCCGTTTTTTTCCACGTTTTTAACCATATTATTGTTTATCAATGAAATAGAAATGCGTGTTAAACAGAGTCTGACCCTCTGACATGACCCAGGATATCGTATTTGATGCAATGACACCCTCATTTTATTCATTTTTATCCGTTTTTCACGTTTTTCACGTTTTTAACACATTCTTGTATTTCAATGAAATTAGACACAGAGGGAGCCAGGACATGGCTCCTAACACACAGGGACACAGTTTGACACGCTCACAAGACCCAGGGCATCCTATTTGATGCAGTGACACTGTCATTTTATTCATTTTTATCCGTTTTTTCACGTTTTTAACCATATTATTGTTTATCAATGAAATAGAAATGCGTGTTAAACAGAGTCTGACCCTCTGACATGACCCAGGATATCGTATTTGATGCAGTGACACCCTCATTTTATTCATTTTTATCCGTTTTTCACGTTTTTAACACATTCTTGTATTTCATTGAAATTAGACACAGAGTGAGCCAGGACATGGCTCCTAACACACAGGGACACAGTTTGACACGCTCACATGACCCAGGGCATCCTATTTGATGCAGTGACACTGTCATTTTATTCATTTTTATCCGTTTTTTTCCACGTTTTTAACCATATTATTGTTTATCAATGAAATAGAAATGCGTGTTAAACAGAGTCTGACCCTCTGACATGACCCAGGATATCGTATTTGATGCAGTGACACCCTCATTTTATTCATTTTTATCCGTTTTTCACGTTTTTAACACATTCTTGTATTTCATTGAAATTAGACACAGAGTGAGCCAGGACATGGCTCCTAACACACAGGGACACAGTTTGACACGCTCACATGACCCAGGGCATCCTATTTGATGCAGTGACACTGTCATTTTATTCATTTTTATCCGTTTTTTCACGTTTTTAACCATATTATTGTTTATCAATGAAATAGAAATGCGTGTTAAACAGAGTTTGACCCTCTGACATGACCCAGGATACCGTATTTGATGCAATGACACCCTCATTTTATTCATTTTTATCCGTTTTTCACGTTTTTCACGTTTTTAACACATTCTTGTATTTCAATGAAATTAGACACAGAGGGAGCCAGGACATGGCTCCTAACACACAGGGACACAGTTTGACACGCTCACATGACCCAGGGCATCCTATTTGATGCAGTGACACTGTCATTTTATTCATTTTTATCCGTTTTTTTCACGTTTTTAACCATATTATTGTTTATCAATGAAATAGAAGTGCGTGTTAAACAGAGTTTGACCCTCTGACATGACCCAGGATACCGTATTTGATGCAATGACACCCTCATTTTATTCATTTTTATCCGTTTTTCACGTTTTTCACGTTTTTAACACATTCTTGTATTTCAATGAAATTAGACACAGAGGGAGCCAGGACATGGCTCCTAACACACAGGGACACAGTTTGACACGCTCATATGACCCAGGGCATCCTATTTGATGCAGTGACACTGTCATTTTATTCACTTTTATCCGTTTTTTTCCACGTTTTTAACCATATTATTGTTTATCAATGAAATAGAAATGCGTGTTAAACAGAGTCTGACCCTCTGACATGACCCAGGATATCGTATTTGATGCAGTGACACCCTCATTTTATTCATTTTGATCCGTTTTTCACGTTTTTAACACATTCTTGTATTTCATTGAAATTAGACACAGAGGGAGCCAGGACATGGCTCCTAACACACAGGGACACAGTTTGACACGCTCACAAGACCCAGGGCATCCTATTTGATGCAGTGACACTGTCATTTTATTCATTTTTATCCGTTTTTTTCCACGTTTTTAACCATATTATTGTTTATCAATGAAATAGAAATGCGTGTTAAACAGAGTTTGACCCTCTGACATGACCCAGGATACCGTATTTGATGCAATGACACCCTCATTTTATTCATTTTTATCCGTTTTTCACGTTTTTCACGTTTTTAACACATTCTTGTATTTCAATGAAATTAGACACAGAGTGAGCCAGGACATGGCTCCTAACACACAGGGACACAGTTTGACACGCTCACATGACCCAGGGCATCCTATTTGATGCAGTGACACTGTCATTTTATTCATTTTTATCCGTTTTTTTCCACGTTTTTAACCATATTATTGTTTATCAATGAAATAGAAATGCGTGTTAAACAGAGTCTGACCCTCTGACATGACCCAGGATATCGTATTTGATGCAGTGACACCCTCATTTTATTCATTTTTATCCGTTTTTCACGTTTTTAACACATTCTTGTATTTCATTGAAATTAGACACAGAGTGAGCCAGGACATGGCTCCTAACACACAGGGACACAGTTTGACACGCTCACATGACCCAGGGCATCCTATTTGATGCAGTGACACTGTCATTTTATTCATTTTTATCCGTTTTTTCACGTTTTTAACCATATTATTGTTTATCAATGAAATAGAAATGCGTGTTAAACAGAGTTTGACCCTCTGACATGACCCAGGATACCGTATTTGATGCAATGACACCCTCATTTTATTCATTTTTATCCGTTTTTCACGTTTTTCACGTTTTTAACACATTCTTGTATTTCAATGAAATTAGACACAGAGGGAGCCAGGACATGGCTCCTAACACACAGGGACACAGTTTGACACGCTCACATGACCCAGGGCATCCTATTTGATGCAGTGACACTGTCATTTTATTCATTTTTATCCGTTTTTTTCCACGTTTTTAACCATATTATTGTTTATCAATGAAATAGAAATGCGTGTTAAACAGAGTTTGACCCTCTGACATGACCCAGGATACCGTATTTGATGCAATGACACCCTCATTTTATTCATTTTTATCCGTTTTTCACGTTTTTCACGTTTTTAACACATTCTTGTATTTCAATGAAATTAGACACAGAGGGAGCCAGGACATGGCTCCTAACACACAGGGACACAGTTTGACACGCTCACATGACCCAGGGCATCCTATTTGATGCAGTGACACTGTCATTTTATTCATTTTTATCCGTTTTTTTCCACGTTTTTAACCATATTATTGTTTATCAATGAAATAGAAATGCGTGTTAAACAGAGTCTGACCCTCTGACATGACCCAGGATATCGTATTTGATGCAGTGACACCCTCATTTTATTCATTTTTATCCGTTTTTCACGTTTTTAACACATTCTTGTATTTCATTGAAATTAGACACAGAGTGAGCCAGGACATGGCTCCTAACACACAGGGACACAGTTTGACACGCTCACATGACCCAGGGCATCCTATTTGATGCAGTGACACTGTCATTTTATTCATTTTTATCCGTTTTTTTCGCGTTTTTAACCATATTATTGTTTATCAATGAAATAGAAATGCGTGTTAAACAGAGTTTGACCCTCTGACATGACCCAGGATACCGTATTTGATGCAATGACACCCTCATTTTATTCATTTTTATCCGTTTTTTTCACGTTTTTCACGTTTTTAACACATTCTTGTATTTCAATGAAATTAGACACAGAGGGAGCCAGGACATGGCTCCTAACACACAGGGACACAGTTTGACACGCTCACATGACCCAGGGCATCCTATTTGATGCAGTGACACTGTCATTTTATTCATTTTTATCCGTTTTTTTCCACGTTTTTAACCATATTATTGTTTATCAATGAAATAGAAATGCGTGTTAAACAGAGTCTGACCCTCTGACATGACCCAGGGCATCCTATTTGATGCAGTGACACTGTCATTTTATTCATTTTTATCCGTTTTTCACGTTTTTAACACATTCTTGTAATTCAATGAAATTAGACACAGAGGGAGCCAGGACATGGCTCCTAACACACAGGGACACAGTTTGACACGCTCACATGACCCAGGGCATCCTATTTGATGCAGTGACACTGTCATTTTATTCATTTTTATCCGTTTTTTTCCACGTTTTTAACCATATTATTGTTTATCAATGAAATAGAAATGCGTGTTAAACAGAGTCTGACCCTCTGACATGACCCAGGATATCGTATTTGATGCAATGACACCCTCATTTTATTCATTTTTATCCGTTTTTCACGTTTTTCACGTTTTTAACACATTCTTGTATTTCAATGAAATTAGACACAGAGGGAGCCAGGACATGGCTCCTAACACACAGGGACACAGTTTGACACGCTCACAAGACCCAGGGCATCCTATTTGATGCAGTGACACTGTCATTTTATTCATTTTTATCCGTTTTTTCACGTTTTTAACCATATTATTGTTTATCAATGAAATAGAAATGCGTGTTAAACAGAGTTTGACCCTCTGACATGACCCAGGATATCGTATTTGATGCAATGACACCCTCATTTTATTCATTTTTATCCGTTTTTCACGTTTTTCACGTTTTTAACACATTCTTGTATTTCAATGAAATTAGACACAGAGGGAGCCAGGACATGGCTCCTAACACACAGGGACACAGTTTGACACGCTCACATGACCCAGGGCATCCTATTTGATGCAGTGACACTGTCATTTTATTCATTTTTATCCGTTTTTTTCACGTTTTTAACCATATTATTGTTTATCAATGAAATAGAAGTGCGTGTTAAACAGAGTTTGACCCTCTGACATGACCCAGGATACCGTATTTGATGCAATGACACCCTCATTTTATTCATTTTTATCCGTTTTTCACGTTTTTCACGTTTTTAACACATTCTTGTATTTCAATGAAATTAGACACAGAGGGAGCCAGGACATGGCTCCTAACACACAGGGACACAGTTTGACACGCTCATATGACCCAGGGCATCCTATTTGATGCAGTGACACTGTCATTTTATTCACTTTTATCCGTTTTTTTCCACGTTTTTAACCATATTATTGTTTATCAATGAAATAGAAATGCGTGTTAAACAGAGTCTGACCCTCTGACATGACCCAGGATATCGTATTTGATGCAGTGACACCCTCATTTTATTCATTTTGATCCGTTTTTCACGTTTTTAACACATTCTTGTATTTCATTGAAATTAGACACAGAGGGAGCCAGTACATGGCTCCTAACACACAGGGACACAGTTTGACACGCTCACAAGACCCAGGGCATCCTATTTGATGCAGTGACACTGTCATTTTATTCATTTTTATCCGTTTTTTTCCACGTTTTTAACCATATTATTGTTTATCAATGAAATAGAAATGCGTGTTAAACAGAGTTTGACCCTCTGACATGACCCAGGATACCGTATTTGATGCAATGACACCCTCATTTTATTCATTTTTATCCGTTTTTCACGTTTTTCACGTTTTTAACACATTCTTGTATTTCAATGAAATTAGACACAGAGTGAGCCAGGACATGGCTCCTAACACACAGGGACACAGTTTGACACGCTCACATGACCCAGGGCATCCTATTTGATGCAGTGACACTGTCATTTTATTCATTTTTATCCGTTTTTTTCCACGTTTTTAACCATATTATTGTTTATCAATGAAATAGAAATGCGTGTTAAACAGAGTCTGACCCTCTGACATGACCCAGGATATCGTATTTGATGCAGTGACACCCTCATTTTATTCATTTTTATCCGTTTTTCACGTTTTTAACACATTCTTGTATTTCATTGAAATTAGACACAGAGTGAGCCAGGACATGGCTCCTAACACACAGGGACACAGTTTGACACGCTCACATGACCCAGGGCATCCTATTTGATGCAGTGACACTGTCATTTTATTCATTTTTATCCGTTTTTTTCCACGTTTTTAACCATATTATTGTTTATCAATGAAATAGAAATGCGTGTTAAACAGAGTCTGACCCTCTGACATGACCCAGGATATCGTATTTGATGCAGTGACACCCTCATTTTATTCATTTTTATCCGTTTTTCACGTTTTTAACACATTCTTGTATTTCATTGAAATTAGACACAGAGTGAGCCAGGACATGGCTCCTAACACACAGGGACACAGTTTGACACGCTCACAAGACCCAGGGCATCCTATTTGATGCAGTGACACTGTCATTTTATTCATTTTTATCCGTTTTTTTCCACGTTTTTAACCATATTATTGTTTATCAATGAAATAGAAATGCGTGTTAAACAGAGTTTGACCCTCTGACATGACCCAGGATACCGTATTTGATGCAATGACACCCTCATTTTATTCATTTTTATCCGTTTTTCACGTTTTTCACGTTTTTAACACATTCTTGTATTTCAATGAAATTAGACACAGAGGGAGCCAGGACATGGCTCCTAACACACAGGGACACAGTTTGACACGCTCACATGACCCAGGGCATCCTATTTGATGCAGTGACACTGTCATTTTATTCATTTTTATCCGTTTTTTTCCACGTTTTTAACCATATTATTGTTTATCAATGAAATAGAAATGCGTGTTAAACAGAGTCTGACCCTCTGACATGACCCAGGATATCGTATTTGATGCAGTGACACCCTCATTTTATTCATTTTGATCCGTTTTTCACGTTTTTAACACATTCTTGTATTTCATTGAAATTAGACACAGAGTGAGCCAGGACATGGCTCCTAACACACAGGGACACAGTTTGACACGCTCACATGACCCAGGGCATCCTATTTGATGCAGTGACACTGTCATTTTATTCATTTTTATCCGTTTTTTCACGTTTTTAACCATATTATTGTTTATCAATGAAATAGAAATGCGTGTTAAACAGAGTTTGACCCTCTGACATGACCCAGGATACCGTATTTGATGCAATGACACCCTCATTTTATTCATTTTTATCCGTTTTTCACGTTTTTCACGTTTTTAACACATTCTTGTATTTCAATGAAATTAGACACAGAGGGAGCCAGGACATGGCTCCTAACACACAGGGACACAGTTTGACACGCTCACATGACCCAGGGCATCCTATTTGATGCAGTGACACTGTCATTTTATTCATTTTTATCCGTTTTTTTCACGTTTTTAACCATATTATTGTTTATCAATGAAATAGAAATGCGTGTTAAACAGAGTCTGACCCTCTGACATGACCCAGGATATCGTATTTGATGCAATGACACCCTCATTTTATTCATTTTTATCCGTTTTTCACGTTTTTCACGTTTTTAACACATTCTTGTATTTCAATGAAATTAGACACAGAGGGAGCCAGGACATGGCTCCTAACACACAGGGACACAGTTTGACACGCTCACAAGACCCAGGGCATCCTATTTGATGCAGTGACACTGTCATTTTATTCATTTTTATCCGTTTTTTCACGTTTTTAACCATATTATTGTTTATCAATGAAATAGAAATGCGTGTTAAACAGAGTCTGACCCTCTGACATGACCCAGGATATCGTATTTGATGCAATGACACCCTCATTTTATTCATTTTTATCCGTTTTTCACGTTTTTCACGTTTTTAACACATTCTTGTATTTCAATGAAATTAGACACAGAGGGAGCCAGGACATGGCTCCTAACACACAGGGACACAGTTTGACACGCTCACATGACCCAGGGCATCCTATTTGATGCAGTGACACTGTCATTTTATTCATTTTTATCCGTTTTTTTCCACGTTTTTAACCATATTATTGTTTATCAATGAAATAGAAATGCGTGTTAAACAGAGTCTGACCCTCTGACATGACCCAGGATATCGTATTTGATGCAGTGACACCCTCATTTTATTCATTTTTATCCGTTTTTCACGTTTTTAACACATTCTTGTATTTCATTGAAATTAGACACAGAGTGAGCCAGGACATGGCTCCTAACACACAGGGACACAGTTTGACACGCTCACATGACCCAGGGCATCCTATTTGATGCAGTGACACTGTCATTTTATTCATTTTTATCCGTTTTTTTCCACGTTTTTAACCATATTATTGTTTATCAATGAAATAGAAATGCGTGTTAAACAGAGTCTGACCCTCTGACATGACCCAGGATATCGTATTTGATGCAGTGACACCCTCATTTTATTCATTTTTATCCGTTTTTCACGTTTTTAACACATTCTTGTATTTCATTGAAATTAGACACAGAGTGAGCCAGGACATGGCTCCTAACACACAGGGACACAGTTTGACACGCTCACAAGACCCAGGGCATCCTATTTGATGCAGTGACACTGTCATTTTATTCATTTTTATCCGTTTTTTTCCACGTTTTTAACCATATTATTGTTTATCAATGAAATAGAAATGCGTGTTAAACAGAGTTTGACCCTCTGACATGACCCAGGATACCGTATTTGATGCAATGACACCCTCATTTTATTCATTTTTATCCGTTTTTCACGTTTTTCACGTTTTTAACACATTCTTGTATTTCAATGAAATTAGACACAGAGGGAGCCAGGACATGGCTCCTAACACACAGGGACACAGTTTGACACGCTCACATGACCCAGGGCATCCTATTTGATGCAGTGACACTGTCATTTTATTCATTTTTATCCGTTTTTTTCCACGTTTTTAACCATATTATTGTTTATCAATGAAATAGAAATGCGTGTTAAACAGAGTCTGACCCTCTGACATGACCCAGGATATCGTATTTGATGCAGTGACACCCTCATTTTATTCATTTTTATCCGTTTTTCACGTTTTTAACACATTCTTGTATTTCATTGAAATTAGACACAGAGTGAGCCAGGACATGGCTCCTAACACACAGGGACACAGTTTGACACGCTCACATGACCCAGGGCATCCTATTTGATGCAGTGACACTGTCATTTTATTCATTTTTATCCGTTTTTTTCGCGTTTTTAACCATATTATTGTTTATCAATGAAATAGAAATGCGTGTTAAACAGAGTTTGACCCTCTGACATGACCCAGGATACCGTATTTGATGCAATGACACCCTCATTTTATTCATTTTTATCCGTTTTTTTCACGTTTTTCACGTTTTTAACACATTCTTGTATTTCAATGAAATTAGACACAGAGGGAGCCAGGACATGGCTCCTAACACACAGGGACACAGTTTGACACGCTCACATGACCCAGGGCATCCTATTTGATGCAGTGACACTGTCATTTTATTCATTTTTATCCGTTTTTTTCCACGTTTTTAACCATATTATTGTTTATCAATGAAATAGAAATGCGTGTTAAACAGAGTCTGACCCTCTGACATGACCCAGGATATCGTATTTGATGCAGTGACACCCTCATTTTATTCATTTTGATCCGTTTTTCACGTTTTTAACACATTCTTGTATTTCATTGAAATTAGACACAGAGGGAGCCAGGACATGGCTCCTAACACACAGGGACACAGTTTGACACGCTCACATGACCCAGGGCATCCTATTTGATGCAGTGACACTGTCATTTTATTCATTTTTATCCGTTTTTTTCCACGTTTTTAACCATATTATTGTTTATCAATGAAATAGAAATGCGTGTTAAACAGAGTTTGACCCTCTGACATGACCCAGGATACCGTATTTGATGCAATGACACCCTCATTTTATTCATTTTTATCCGTTTTTTTCACGTTTTTCACGTTTTTAACACATTCTTGTATTTCAATGAAATTAGACACAGAGGGAGCCAGGACATGGCTCCTAACACACAGGGACACAGTTTGACACGCTCACATGACCCAGGGCATCCTATTTGATGCAGTGACACTGTCATTTTATTCATTTTTATCCGTTTTTTTCCACGTTTTTAACCATATTATTGTTTATCAATGAAATAGAAATGCGTGTTAAACAGAGTCTGACCCTCTGACATGACCCAGGATATCGTATTTGATGCAGTGACACCCTCATTTTATTCATTTTTATCCGTTTTTCACGTTTTTAACACATTCTTGTATTTCATTGAAATTAGACACAGAGTGAGCCAGGACATGGCTCCTAACACACAGGGACACAGTTTGACACGCTCACATGACCCAGGGCATCCTATTTGATGCAGTGACACTGTCATTTTATTCATTTTTATCCGTTTTTTCACGTTTTTAACCATATTATTGTTTATCAATGAAATAGAAATGCGTGTTAAACAGAGTTTGACCCTCTGACATGACCCAGGATACCGTATTTGATGCAATGACACCCTCATTTTATTCATTTTTATCCGTTTTTCACGTTTTTCACGTTTTTAACACATTCTTGTATTTCAATGAAATTAGACACAGAGGGAGCCAGGACATGGCTCCTAACACACAGGGACACAGTTTGACACGCTCACATGACCCAGGGCATCCTATTTGATGCAGTGACACTGTCATTTTATTCATTTTTATCCGTTTTTTTCCACGTTTTTAACCATATTATTGTTTATCAATGAAATAGAAATGCGTGTTAAACAGAGTTTGACCCTCTGACATGACCCAGGATACCGTATTTGATGCAATGACACCCTCATTTTATTCATTTTTATCCGTTTTTCACGTTTTTCACGTTTTTAACACATTCTTGTATTTCAATGAAATTAGACACAGAGGGAGCCAGGACATGGCTCCTAACACACAGGGACACAGTTTGACACGCTCACATGACCCAGGGCATCCTATTTGATGCAGTGACACTGTCATTTTATTCATTTTTATCCGTTTTTTTCCACGTTTTTAACCATATTATTGTTTATCAATGAAATAGAAATGCGTGTTAAACAGAGTCTGACCCTCTGACATGACCCAGGATATCGTATTTGATGCAGTGACACCCTCATTTTATTCATTTTTATCCGTTTTTCACGTTTTTAACACATTCTTGTATTTCATTGAAATTAGACACAGAGTGAGCCAGGACATGGCTCCTAACACACAGGGACACAGTTTGACACGCTCACATGACCCAGGGCATCCTATTTGATGCAGTGACACTGTCATTTTATTCATTTTTATCCGTTTTTTTCGCGTTTTTAACCATATTATTGTTTATCAATGAAATAGAAATGCGTGTTAAACAGAGTTTGACCCTCTGACATGACCCAGGATACCGTATTTGATGCAATGACACCCTCATTTTATTCATTTTTATCCGTTTTTTTCACGTTTTTCACGTTTTTAACACATTCTTGTATTTCAATGAAATTAGACACAGAGGGAGCCAGGACATGGCTCCTAACACACAGGGACACAGTTTGACACGCTCACATGACCCAGGGCATCCTATTTGATGCAGTGACACTGTCATTTTATTCATTTTTATCCGTTTTTTTCCACGTTTTTAACCATATTATTGTTTATCAATGAAATAGAAATGCGTGTTAAACAGAGTCTGACCCTCTGACATGACCCAGGGCATCCTATTTGATGCAGTGACACTGTCATTTTATTCATTTTTATCCGTTTTTCACGTTTTTAACACATTCTTGTAATTCAATGAAATTAGACACAGAGGGAGCCAGGACATGGCTCCTAACACACAGGGACACAGTTTGACACGCTCACATGACCCAGGGCATCCTATTTGATGCAGTGACACTGTCATTTTATTCATTTTTATCCGTTTTTTTCCACGTTTTTAACCATATTATTGTTTATCAATGAAATAGAAATGCGTGTTAAACAGAGTCTGACCCTCTGACATGACCCAGGATATCGTATTTGATGCAATGACACCCTCATTTTATTCATTTTTATCCGTTTTTCACGTTTTTCACGTTTTTAACACATTCTTGTATTTCAATGAAATTAGACACAGAGGGAGCCAGGACATGGCTCCTAACACACAGGGACACAGTTTGACACGCTCACAAGACCCAGGGCATCCTATTTGATGCAGTGACACTGTCATTTTATTCATTTTTATCCGTTTTTTCACGTTTTTAACCATATTATTGTTTATCAATGAAATAGAAATGCGTGTTAAACAGAGTTTGACCCTCTGACATGACCCAGGATATCGTATTTGATGCAATGACACCCTCATTTTATTCATTTTTATCCGTTTTTCACGTTTTTCACGTTTTTAACACATTCTTGTATTTCAATGAAATTAGACACAGAGGGAGCCAGGACATGGCTCCTAACACACAGGGACACAGTTTGACACGCTCACATGACCCAGGGCATCCTATTTGATGCAGTGACACTGTCATTTTATTCATTTTTATCCGTTTTTTTCACGTTTTTAACCATATTATTGTTTATCAATGAAATAGAAGTGCGTGTTAAACAGAGTTTGACCCTCTGACATGACCCAGGATACCGTATTTGATGCAATGACACCCTCATTTTATTCATTTTTATCCGTTTTTCACGTTTTTCACGTTTTTAACACATTCTTGTATTTCAATGAAATTAGACACAGAGGGAGCCAGGACATGGCTCCTAACACACAGGGACACAGTTTGACACGCTCATATGACCCAGGGCATCCTATTTGATGCAGTGACACTGTCATTTTATTCACTTTTATCCGTTTTTTTCCACGTTTTTAACCATATTATTGTTTATCAATGAAATAGAAATGCGTGTTAAACAGAGTCTGACCCTCTGACATGACCCAGGATATCGTATTTGATGCAGTGACACCCTCATTTTATTCATTTTGATCCGTTTTTCACGTTTTTAACACATTCTTGTATTTCATTGAAATTAGACACAGAGGGAGCCAGGACATGGCTCCTAACACACAGGGACACAGTTTGACACGCTCACAAGACCCAGGGCATCCTATTTGATGCAGTGACACTGTCATTTTATTCATTTTTATCCGTTTTTTTCCACGTTTTTAACCATATTATTGTTTATCAATGAAATAGAAATGCGTGTTAAACAGAGTTTGACCCTCTGACATGACCCAGGATACCGTATTTGATGCAATGACACCCTCATTTTATTCATTTTTATCCGTTTTTCACGTTTTTCACGTTTTTAACACATTCTTGTATTTCAATGAAATTAGACACAGAGTGAGCCAGGACATGGCTCCTAACACACAGGGACACAGTTTGACACGCTCACATGACCCAGGGCATCCTATTTGATGCAGTGACACTGTCATTTTATTCATTTTTATCCGTTTTTTTCCACGTTTTTAACCATATTATTGTTTATCAATGAAATAGAAATGCGTGTTAAACAGAGTCTGACCCTCTGACATGACCCAGGATATCGTATTTGATGCAGTGACACCCTCATTTTATTCATTTTTATCCGTTTTTCACGTTTTTAACACATTCTTGTATTTCATTGAAATTAGACACAGAGTGAGCCAGGACATGGCTCCTAACACACAGGGACACAGTTTGACACGCTCACATGACCCAGGGCATCCTATTTGATGCAGTGACACTGTCATTTTATTCATTTTTATCCGTTTTTTCACGTTTTTAACCATATTATTGTTTATCAATGAAATAGAAATGCGTGTTAAACAGAGTTTGACCCTCTGACATGACCCAGGATACCGTATTTGATGCAATGACACCCTCATTTTATTCATTTTTATCCGTTTTTCACGTTTTTCACGTTTTTAACACATTCTTGTATTTCAATGAAATTAGACACAGAGGGAGCCAGGACATGGCTCCTAACACACAGGGACACAGTTTGACACGCTCACATGACCCAGGGCATCCTATTTGATGCAGTGACACTGTCATTTTATTCATTTTTATCCGTTTTTTTCCACGTTTTTAACCATATTATTGTTTATCAATGAAATAGAAATGCGTGTTAAACAGAGTTTGACCCTCTGACATGACCCAGGATACCGTATTTGATGCAATGACACCCTCATTTTATTCATTTTTATCCGTTTTTCACGTTTTTCACGTTTTTAACACATTCTTGTATTTCAATGAAATTAGACACAGAGGGAGCCAGGACATGGCTCCTAACACACAGGGACACAGTTTGACACGCTCACATGACCCAGGGCATCCTATTTGATGCAGTGACACTGTCATTTTATTCATTTTTATCCGTTTTTTTCCACGTTTTTAACCATATTATTGTTTATCAATGAAATAGAAATGCGTGTTAAACAGAGTCTGACCCTCTGACATGACCCAGGATATCGTATTTGATGCAGTGACACCCTCATTTTATTCATTTTTATCCGTTTTTCACGTTTTTAACACATTCTTGTATTTCATTGAAATTAGACACAGAGTGAGCCAGGACATGGCTCCTAACACACAGGGACACAGTTTGACACGCTCACATGACCCAGGGCATCCTATTTGATGCAGTGACACTGTCATTTTATTCATTTTTATCCGTTTTTTTCGCGTTTTTAACCATATTATTGTTTATCAATGAAATAGAAATGCGTGTTAAACAGAGTTTGACCCTCTGACATGACCCAGGATACCGTATTTGATGCAATGACACCCTCATTTTATTCATTTTTATCCGTTTTTTTCACGTTTTTTACGTTTTTAACACATTCTTGTATTTCAATGAAATTAGACACAGAGGGAGCCAGGACATGGCTCCTAACACACAGGGACACAGTTTGACACGCTCACATGACCCAGGGCATCCTATTTGATGCAGTGACACTGTCATTTTATTCATTTTTATCCGTTTTTTTCCACGTTTTTAACCATATTATTGTTTATCAATGAAATAGAAATGCGTGTTAAACAGAGTCTGACCCTCTGACATGACCCAGGGCATCCTATTTGATGCAGTGACACTGTCATTTTATTCATTTTTATCCGTTTTTCACGTTTTTAACACATTCTTGTAATTCAATGAAATTAGACACAGAGGGAGCCAGGACATGGCTCCTAACACACAGGGACACAGTTTGACACGCTCACATGACCCAGGGCATCCTATTTGATGCAGTGACACTGTCATTTTATTCATTTTTATCCGTTTTTTTCCACGTTTTTAACCATATTATTGTTTATCAATGAAATAGAAATGCGTGTTAAACAGAGTCTGACCCTCTGACATGACCCAGGATATCGTATTTGATGCAATGACACCCTCATTTTATTCATTTTTATCCGTTTTTCACGTTTTTCACGTTTTTAACACATTCTTGTATTTCAATGAAATTAGACACAGAGGGAGCCAGGACATGGCTCCTAACACACAGGGACACAGTTTGACACGCTCACAAGACCCAGGGCATCCTATTTGATGCAGTGACACTGTCATTTTATTCATTTTTATCCGTTTTTTCACGTTTTTAACCATATTATTGTTTATCAATGAAATAGAAATGCGTGTTAAACAGAGTTTGACCCTCTGACATGACCCAGGATATCGTATTTGATGCAATGACACCCTCATTTTATTCATTTTTATCCGTTTTTCACGTTTTTCACGTTTTTAACACATTCTTGTATTTCAATGAAATTAGACACAGAGGGAGCCAGGACATGGCTCCTAACACACAGGGACACAGTTTGACACGCTCACATGACCCAGGGCATCCTATTTGATGCAGTGACACTGTCATTTTATTCATTTTTATCCGTTTTTTTCACGTTTTTAACCATATTATTGTTTATCAATGAAATAGAAGTGCGTGTTAAACAGAGTTTGACCCTCTGACATGACCCAGGATACCGTATTTGATGCAATGACACCCTCATTTTATTCATTTTTATCCGTTTTTCACGTTTTTCACGTTTTTAACACATTCTTGTATTTCAATGAAATTAGACACAGAGGGAGCCAGGACATGGCTCCTAACACACAGGGACACAGTTTGACACGCTCATATGACCCAGGGCATCCTATTTGATGCAGTGACACTGTCATTTTATTCACTTTTATCCGTTTTTTTCCACGTTTTTAACCATATTATTGTTTATCAATGAAATAGAAATGCGTGTTAAACAGAGTCTGACCCTCTGACATGACCCAGGATATCGTATTTGATGCAGTGACACCCTCATTTTATTCATTTTGATCCGTTTTTCACGTTTTTAACACATTCTTGTATTTCATTGAAATTAGACACAGAGGGAGCCAGGACATGGCTCCTAACACACAGGGACACAGTTTGACACGCTCACAAGACCCAGGGCATCCTATTTGATGCAGTGACACTGTCATTTTATTCATTTTTATCCGTTTTTTTCCACGTTTTTAACCATATTATTGTTTATCAATGAAATAGAAATGCGTGTTAAACAGAGTTTGACCCTCTGACATGACCCAGGATACCGTATTTGATGCAATGACACCCTCATTTTATTCATTTTTATCCGTTTTTCACGTTTTTCACGTTTTTAACACATTCTTGTATTTCAATGAAATTAGACACAGAGTGAGCCAGGACATGGCTCCTAACACACAGGGACACAGTTTGACACGCTCACATGACCCAGGGCATCCTATTTGATGCAGTGACACTGTCATTTTATTCATTTTTATCCGTTTTTTTCCACGTTTTTAACCATATTATTGTTTATCAATGAAATAGAAATGCGTGTTAAACAGAGTCTGACCCTCTGACATGACCCAGGATATCGTATTTGATGCAGTGACACCCTCATTTTATTCATTTTTATCCGTTTTTCACGTTTTTAACACATTCTTGTATTTCATTGAAATTAGACACAGAGTGAGCCAGGACATGGCTCCTAACACACAGGGACACAGTTTGACACGCTCACATGACCCAGGGCATCCTATTTGATGCAGTGACACTGTCATTTTATTCATTTTTATCCGTTTTTTTCCACGTTTTTAACCATATTATTGTTTATCAATGAAATAGAAATGCGTGTTAAACAGAGTTTGACCCTCTGACATGACCCAGGATACCGTATTTGATGCAATGACACCCTCATTTTATTCATTTTTATCCGTTTTTTTCACGTTTTTCACGTTTTTAACACATTCTTGTATTTCAATGAAATTAGACACAGAGGGAGCCAGGACATGGCTCCTAACACACAGGGACACAGTTTGACACGCTCACATGACCCAGGGCATCCTATTTGATGCAGTGACACTGTCATTTTATTCATTTTTATCCGTTTTTTTCCACGTTTTTAACCATATTATTGTTTATCAATGAAATAGAAATGCGTGTTAAACAGAGTCTGACCCTCTGACATGACCCAGGATATCGTATTTGATGCAGTGACACCCTCATTTTATTCATTTTTATCCGTTTTTCACGTTTTTAACACATTCTTGTATTTCATTGAAATTAGACACAGAGTGAGCCAGGACATGGCTCCTAACACACAGGGACACAGTTTGACACGCTCACATGACCCAGGGCATCCTATTTGATGCAGTGACACTGTCATTTTATTCATTTTTATCCGTTTTTTCACGTTTTTAACCATATTATTGTTTATCAATGAAATAGAAATGCGTGTTAAACAGAGTTTGACCCTCTGACATGACCCAGGATACCGTATTTGATGCAATGACACCCTCATTTTATTCATTTTTATCCGTTTTTCACGTTTTTCACGTTTTTAACACATTCTTGTATTTCAATGAAATTAGACACAGAGGGAGCCAGGACATGGCTCCTAACACACAGGGACACAGTTTGACACGCTCACATGACCCAGGGCATCCTATTTGATGCAGTGACACTGTCATTTTATTCATTTTTATCCGTTTTTTTCCACGTTTTTAACCATATTATTGTTTATCAATGAAATAGAAATGCGTGTTAAACAGAGTTTGACCCTCTGACATGACCCAGGATACCGTATTTGATGCAATGACACCCTCATTTTATTCATTTTTATCCGTTTTTCACGTTTTTCACGTTTTTAACACATTCTTGTATTTCAATGAAATTAGACACAGAGGGAGCCAGGACATGGCTCCTAACACACAGGGACACAGTTTGACACGCTCACATGACCCAGGGCATCCTATTTGATGCAGTGACACTGTCATTTTATTCATTTTTATCCGTTTTTTTCCACGTTTTTAACCATATTATTGTTTATCAATGAAATAGAAATGCGTGTTAAACAGAGTCTGACCCTCTGACATGACCCAGGATATCGTATTTGATGCAGTGACACCCTCATTTTATTCATTTTTATCCGTTTTTCACGTTTTTAACACATTCTTGTATTTCATTGAAATTAGACACAGAGTGAGCCAGGACATGGCTCCTAACACACAGGGACACAGTTTGACACGCTCACAAGACCCAGGGCATCCTATTTGATGCAGTGACACTGTCATTTTATTCATTTTTATCCGTTTTTTTCCACGTTTTTAACCATATTATTGTTTATCAATGAAATAGAAATGCGTGTTAAACAGAGTTTGACCCTCTGACATGACCCAGGATACCGTATTTGATGCAATGACACCCTCATTTTATTCATTTTTATCCGTTTTTCACGTTTTTCACGTTTTTAACACATTCTTGTATTTCAATGAAATTAGACACAGAGGGAGCCAGGACATGGCTCCTAACACACAGGGACACAGTTTGACACGCTCACATGACCCAGGGCATCCTATTTGATGCAGTGACACTGTCATTTTATTCATTTTTATCCGTTTTTTTCCACGTTTTTAACCATATTATTGTTTATCAATGAAATAGAAATGCGTGTTAAACAGAGTCTGACCCTCTGACATGACCCAGGATATCGTATTTGATGCAGTGACACCCTCATTTTATTCATTTTTATCCGTTTTTCACGTTTTTAACACATTCTTGTATTTCATTGAAATTAGACACAGAGTGAGCCAGGACATGGCTCCTAACACACAGGGACACAGTTTGACACGCTCACATGACCCAGGGCATCCTATTTGATGCAGTGACACTGTCATTTTATTCATTTTTATCCGTTTTTTTCGCGTTTTTAACCATATTATTGTTTATCAATGAAATAGAAATGCGTGTTAAACAGAGTTTGACCCTCTGACATGACCCAGGATACCGTATTTGATGCAATGACACCCTCATTTTATTCATTTTTATCCGTTTTTTTCACGTTTTTCACGTTTTTAACACATTCTTGTATTTCAATGAAATTAGACACAGAGGGAGCCAGGACATGGCTCCTAACACACAGGGACACAGTTTGACACGCTCACATGACCCAGGGCATCCTATTTGATGCAGTGACACTGTCATTTTATTCATTTTTATCCGTTTTTTTCCACGTTTTTAACCATATTATTGTTTATCAATGAAATAGAAATGCGTGTTAAACAGAGTCTGACCCTCTGACATGACCCAGGATATCGTATTTGATGCAGTGACACCCTCATTTTATTCATTTTTATCCGTTTTTCACGTTTTTAACACATTCTTGTATTTCATTGAAATTAGACACAGAGTGAGCCAGGACATGGCTCCTAACACACAGGGACACAGTTTGACACGCTCACAAGACCCAGGGCATCCTATTTGATGCAGTGACACTGTCATTTTATTCATTTTTATCCGTTTTTTTCCACGTTTTTAACCATATTATTGTTTATCAATGAAATAGAAATGCGTGTTAAACAGAGTTTGACCCTCTGACATGACCCAGGATACCGTATTTGATGCAATGACACCCTCATTTTATTCATTTTTATCCGTTTTTCACGTTTTTCACGTTTTTAACACATTCTTGTATTTCAATGAAATTAGACACAGAGGGAGCCAGGACATGGCTCCTAACACACAGGGACACAGTTTGACACGCTCACATGACCCAGGGCATCCTATTTGATGCAGTGACACTGTCATTTTATTCATTTTTATCCGTTTTTTTCCACGTTTTTAACCATATTATTGTTTATCAATGAAATAGAAATGCGTGTTAAACAGAGTCTGACCCTCTGACATGACCCAGGATATCGTATTTGATGCAGTGACACCCTCATTTTATTCATTTTTATCCGTTTTTCACGTTTTTAACACATTCTTGTATTTCATTGAAATTAGACACAGAGTGAGCCAGGACATGGCTCCTAACACACAGGGACACAGTTTGACACGCTCACATGACCCAGGGCATCCTATTTGATGCAGTGACACTGTCATTTTATTCATTTTTATCCGTTTTTTTCGCGTTTTTAACCATATTATTGTTTATCAATGAAATAGAAATGCGTGTTAAACAGAGTTTGACCCTCTGACATGACCCAGGATACCGTATTTGATGCAATGACACCCTCATTTTATTCATTTTTATCCGTTTTTTTCACGTTTTTCACGTTTTTAACACATTCTTGTATTTCAATGAAATTAGACACAGAGGGAGCCAGGACATGGCTCCTAACACACAGGGACACAGTTTGACACGCTCACATGACCCAGGGCATCCTATTTGATGCAGTGACACTGTCATTTTATTCATTTTTATCCGTTTTTTTCCACGTTTTTAACCATATTATTGTTTATCAATGAAATAGAAATGCGTGTTAAACAGAGTTTGACCCTCTGACATGACCCAGGATACCGTATTTGATGCAATGACACCCTCATTTTATTCATTTTTATCCGTTTTTTTCACGTTTTTCACGTTTTTAACACATTCTTGTATTTCAATGAAATTAGACACAGAGGGAGCCAGGACATGGCTCCTAACACACAGGGACACAGTTTGACACGCTCACATGACCCAGGGCATCCTATTTGATGCAGTGACACTGTCATTTTATTCATTTTTATCCGTTTTTTTCCACGTTTTTAACCATATTATTGTTTATCAATGAAATAGAAATGCGTGTTAAACAGAGTCTGACCCTCTGACATGACCCAGGATATCGTATTTGATGCAGTGACACCCTCATTTTATTCATTTTTATCCGTTTTTCACGTTTTTAACACATTCTTGTATTTCATTGAAATTAGACACAGAGTGAGCCAGGACATGGCTCCTAACACACAGGGACACAGTTTGACACGCTCACATGACCCAGGGCATCCTATTTGATGCAGTGACACTGTCATTTTATTCATTTTTATCCGTTTTTTCACGTTTTTAACCATATTATTGTTTATCAATGAAATAGAAATGCGTGTTAAACAGAGTTTGACCCTCTGACATGACCCAGGATACCGTATTTGATGCAATGACACCCTCATTTTATTCATTTTTATCCGTTTTTCACGTTTTTCACGTTTTTAACACATTCTTGTATTTCAATGAAATTAGACACAGAGGGAGCCAGGACATGGCTCCTAACACACAGGGACACAGTTTGACACGCTCACATGACCCAGGGCATCCTATTTGATGCAGTGACACTGTCATTTTATTCATTTTTATCCGTTTTTTTCCACGTTTTTAACCATATTATTGTTTATCAATGAAATAGAAATGCGTGTTAAACAGAGTTTGACCCTCTGACATGACCCAGGATACCGTATTTGATGCAATGACACCCTCATTTTATTCATTTTTATCCGTTTTTCACGTTTTTCACGTTTTTAACACATTCTTGTATTTCAATGAAATTAGACACAGAGGGAGCCAGGACATGGCTCCTAACACACAGGGACACAGTTTGACACGCTCACATGACCCAGGGCATCCTATTTGATGCAGTGACACTGTCATTTTATTCATTTTTATCCGTTTTTTTCCACGTTTTTAACCATATTATTGTTTATCAATGAAATAGAAATGCGTGTTAAACAGAGTCTGACCCTCTGACATGACCCAGGATATCGTATTTGATGCAGTGACACCCTCATTTTATTCATTTTTATCCGTTTTTCACGTTTTTAACACATTCTTGTATTTCATTGAAATTAGACACAGAGTGAGCCAGGACATGGCTCCTAACACACAGGGACACAGTTTGACACGCTCACAAGACCCAGGGCATCCTATTTGATGCAGTGACACTGTCATTTTATTCATTTTTATCCGTTTTTTTCCACGTTTTTAACCATATTATTGTTTATCAATGAAATAGAAATGCGTGTTAAACAGAGTTTGACCCTCTGACATGACCCAGGATACCGTATTTGATGCAATGACACCCTCATTTTATTCATTTTTATCCGTTTTTCACGTTTTTCACGTTTTTAACACATTCTTGTATTTCAATGAAATTAGACACAGAGGGAGCCAGGACATGGCTCCTAACACACAGGGACACAGTTTGACACGCTCACATGACCCAGGGCATCCTATTTGATGCAGTGACACTGTCATTTTATTCATTTTTATCCGTTTTTTTCCACGTTTTTAACCATATTATTGTTTATCAATGAAATAGAAATGCGTGTTAAACAGAGTCTGACCCTCTGACATGACCCAGGATATCGTATTTGATGCAGTGACACCCTCATTTTATTCATTTTTATCCGTTTTTCACGTTTTTAACACATTCTTGTATTTCATTGAAATTAGACACAGAGTGAGCCAGGACATGGCTCCTAACACACAGGGACACAGTTTGACACGCTCACATGACCCAGGGCATCCTATTTGATGCAGTGACACTGTCATTTTATTCATTTTTATCCGTTTTTTTCGCGTTTTTAACCATATTATTGTTTATCAATGAAATAGAAATGCGTGTTAAACAGAGTTTGACCCTCTGACATGACCCAGGATACCGTATTTGATGCAATGACACCCTCATTTTATTCATTTTTATCCGTTTTTTTCACGTTTTTCACGTTTTTAACACATTCTTGTATTTCAATGAAATTAGACACAGAGGGAGCCAGGACATGGCTCCTAACACACAGGGACACAGTTTGACACGCTCACATGACCCAGGGCATCCTATTTGATGCAGTGACACTGTCATTTTATTCATTTTTATCCGTTTTTTTCCACGTTTTTAACCATATTATTGTTTATCAATGAAATAGAAATGCGTGTTAAACAGAGTCTGACCCTCTGACATGACCCAGGATATCGTATTTGATGCAGTGACACCCTCATTTTATTCATTTTTATCCGTTTTTCACGTTTTTAACACATTCTTGTATTTCATTGAAATTAGACACAGAGTGAGCCAGGACATGGCTCCTAACACACAGGGACACAGTTTGACACGCTCACAAGACCCAGGGCATCCTATTTGATGCAGTGACACTGTCATTTTATTCATTTTTATCCGTTTTTTTCCACGTTTTTAACCATATTATTGTTTATCAATGAAATAGAAATGCGTGTTAAACAGAGTTTGACCCTCTGACATGACCCAGGATACCGTATTTGATGCAATGACACCCTCATTTTATTCATTTTTATCCGTTTTTCACGTTTTTCACGTTTTTAACACATTCTTGTATTTCAATGAAATTAGACACAGAGGGAGCCAGGACATGGCTCCTAACACACAGGGACACAGTTTGACACGCTCACATGACCCAGGGCATCCTATTTGATGCAGTGACACTGTCATTTTATTCATTTTTATCCGTTTTTTTCCACGTTTTTAACCATATTATTGTTTATCAATGAAATAGAAATGCGTGTTAAACAGAGTCTGACCCTCTGACATGACCCAGGATATCGTATTTGATGCAGTGACACCCTCATTTTATTCATTTTTATCCGTTTTTCACGTTTTTAACACATTCTTGTATTTCATTGAAATTAGACACAGAGTGAGCCAGGACATGGCTCCTAACACACAGGGACACAGTTTGACACGCTCACATGACCCAGGGCATCCTATTTGATGCAGTGACACTGTCATTTTATTCATTTTTATCCGTTTTTTTCGCGTTTTTAACCATATTATTGTTTATCAATGAAATAGAAATGCGTGTTAAACAGAGTTTGACCCTCTGACATGACCCAGGATACCGTATTTGATGCAATGACACCCTCATTTTATTCATTTTTATCCGTTTTTTTCACGTTTTTCACGTTTTTAACACATTCTTGTATTTCAATGAAATTAGACACAGAGGGAGCCAGGACATGGCTCCTAACACACAGGGACACAGTTTGACACGCTCATATGACCCAGGGCATCCTATTTGATGCAGTGACACTGTCATTTTATTCACTTTTATCCGTTTTTTTCCACGTTTTTAACCATATTATTGTTTATCAATGAAATAGAAATGCGTGTTAAACAGAGTCTGACCCTCTGACATGACCCAGGATATCGTATTTGATGCAGTGACACCCTCATTTTATTCATTTTGATCCGTTTTTCACGTTTTTAACACATTCTTGTATTTCATTGAAATTAGACACAGAGGGAGCCAGGACATGGCTCCTAACACACAGGGACACAGTTTGACACGCTCACAAGACCCAGGGCATCCTATTTGATGCAGTGACACTGTCATTTTATTCATTTTTATCCGTTTTTTTCCACGTTTTTAACCATATTATTGTTTATCAATGAAATAGAAATGCGTGTTAAACAGAGTTTGACCCTCTGACATGACCCAGGATACCGTATTTGATGCAATGACACCCTCATTTTATTCATTTTTATCCGTTTTTCACGTTTTTCACGTTTTTAACACATTCTTGTATTTCAATGAAATTAGACACAGAGTGAGCCAGGACATGGCTCCTAACACACAGGGACACAGTTTGACACGCTCACATGACCCAGGGCATCCTATTTGATGCAGTGACACTGTCATTTTATTCATTTTTATCCGTTTTTTTCCACGTTTTTAACCATATTATTGTTTATCAATGAAATAGAAATGCGTGTTAAACAGAGTCTGACCCTCTGACATGACCCAGGATATCGTATTTGATGCAGTGACACCCTCATTTTATTCATTTTTATCCGTTTTTCACGTTTTTAACACATTCTTGTATTTCATTGAAATTAGACACAGAGTGAGCCAGGACATGGCTCCTAACACACAGGGACACAGTTTGACACGCTCACATGACCCAGGGCATCCTATTTGATGCAGTGACACTGTCATTTTATTCATTTTTATCCGTTTTTTTCCACGTTTTTAACCATATTATTGTTTATCAATGAAATAGAAATGCGTGTTAAACAGAGTCTGACCCTCTGACATGACCCAGGATATCGTATTTGATGCAGTGACACCCTCATTTTATTCATTTTTATCCGTTTTTCACGTTTTTAACACATTCTTGTATTTCATTGAAATTAGACACAGAGTGAGCCAGGACATGGCTCCTAACACACAGGGACACAGTTTGACACGCTCACAAGACCCAGGGCATCCTATTTGATGCAGTGACACTGTCATTTTATTCATTTTTATCCGTTTTTTTCCACGTTTTTAACCATATTATTGTTTATCAATGAAATAGAAATGCGTGTTAAACAGAGTTTGACCCTCTGACATGACCCAGGATACCGTATTTGATGCAATGACACCCTCATTTTATTCATTTTTATCCGTTTTTCACGTTTTTCACGTTTTTAACACATTCTTGTATTTCAATGAAATTAGACACAGAGGGAGCCAGGACATGGCTCCTAACACACAGGGACACAGTTTGACACGCTCACATGACCCAGGGCATCCTATTTGATGCAGTGACACTGTCATTTTATTCATTTTTATCCGTTTTTTTCCACGTTTTTAACCATATTATTGTTTATCAATGAAATAGAAATGCGTGTTAAACAGAGTCTGACCCTCTGACATGACCCAGGATATCGTATTTGATGCAGTGACACCCTCATTTTATTCATTTTGATCCGTTTTTCACGTTTTTAACACATTCTTGTATTTCATTGAAATTAGACACAGAGTGAGCCAGGACATGGCTCCTAACACACAGGGACACAGTTTGACACGCTCACATGACCCAGGGCATCCTATTTGATGCAGTGACACTGTCATTTTATTCATTTTTATCCGTTTTTTCACGTTTTTAACCATATTATTGTTTATCAATGAAATAGAAATGCGTGTTAAACAGAGTTTGACCCTCTGACATGACCCAGGATACCGTATTTGATGCAATGACACCCTCATTTTATTCATTTTTATCCGTTTTTCACGTTTTTCACGTTTTTAACACATTCTTGTATTTCAATGAAATTAGACACAGAGGGAGCCAGGACATGGCTCCTAACACACAGGGACACAGTTTGACACGCTCACATGACCCAGGGCATCCTATTTGATGCAGTGACACTGTCATTTTATTCATTTTTATCCGTTTTTTTCACGTTTTTAACCATATTATTGTTTATCAATGAAATAGAAATGCGTGTTAAACAGAGTCTGACCCTCTGACTTGACCCAGGATATCGTATTTGATGCAATGACACCCTCATTTTATTCATTTTTATCCGTTTTTCACGTTTTTCACGTTTTTAACACATTCTTGTATTTCAATGAAATTACACACAGAGGGAGCCAGGACATGGCTCCTAACACACAGGGACACAGTTTGACACGCTCACAAGACCCAGGGCATCCTATTTGATGCAGTGACACTGTCATTTTATTCATTTTTATCCGTTTTTTCACGTTTTTAACCATATTATTGTTTATCAATGAAATAGAAATGCGTGTTAAACAGAGTCTGACCCTCTGACATGACCCAGGATATCGTATTTGATGCAATGACACCCTCATTTTATTCATTTTTATCCGTTTTTCACGTTTTTCACGTTTTTAACACATTCTTGTATTTCAATGAAATTAGACACAGAGGGAGCCAGGACATGGCTCCTAACACACAGGGACACAGTTTGACACGCTCACATGACCCAGGGCATCCTATTTGATGCAGTGACACTGTCATTTTATTCATTTTTATCCGTTTTTTTCCACGTTTTTAACCATATTATTGTTTATCAATGAAATAGAAATGCGTGTTAAACAGAGTCTGACCCTCTGACATGACCCAGGATATCGTATTTGATGCAGTGACACCCTCATTTTATTCATTTTTATCCGTTTTTCACGTTTTTAACACATTCTTGTATTTCATTGAAATTAGACACAGAGTGAGCCAGGACATGGCTCCTAACACACAGGGACACAGTTTGACACGCTCACATGACCCAGGGCATCCTATTTGATGCAGTGACACTGTCATTTTATTCATTTTTATCCGTTTTTTTCCACGTTTTTAACCATATTATTGTTTATCAATGAAATAGAAATGCGTGTTAAACAGAGTCTGACCCTCTGACATGACCCAGGATATCGTATTTGATGCAGTGACACCCTCATTTTATTCATTTTTATCCGTTTTTCACGTTTTTAACACATTCTTGTATTTCATTGAAATTAGACACAGAGTGAGCCAGGACATGGCTCCTAACACACAGGGACACAGTTTGACACGCTCACAAGACCCAGGGCATCCTATTTGATGCAGTGACACTGTCATTTTATTCATTTTTATCCGTTTTTTTCCACGTTTTTAACCATATTATTGTTTATCAATGAAATAGAAATGCGTGTTAAACAGAGTTTGACCCTCTGACATGACCCAGGATACCGTATTTGATGCAATGACACCCTCATTTTATTCATTTTTATCCGTTTTTCACGTTTTTCACGTTTTTAACACATTCTTGTATTTCAATGAAATTAGACACAGAGGGAGCCAGGACATGGCTCCTAACACACAGGGACACAGTTTGACACGCTCACATGACCCAGGGCATCCTATTTGATGCAGTGACACTGTCATTTTATTCATTTTTATCCGTTTTTTTCCACGTTTTTAACCATATTATTGTTTATCAATGAAATAGAAATGCGTGTTAAACAGAGTCTGACCCTCTGACATGACCCAGGATATCGTATTTGATGCAGTGACACCCTCATTTTATTCATTTTTATCCGTTTTTCACGTTTTTAACACATTCTTGTATTTCATTGAAATTAGACACAGAGTGAGCCAGGACATGGCTCCTAACACACAGGGACACAGTTTGACACGCTCACATGACCCAGGGCATCCTATTTGATGCAGTGACACTGTCATTTTATTCATTTTTATCCGTTTTTTTCCACGTTTTTAACCATATTATTGTTTATCAATGAAATAGAAATGCGTGTTAAACAGAGTTTGACCCTCTGACATGACCCAGGATATCGTATTTGATGCAATGACACCCTCATTTTATTCATTTTTATCCGTTTTTTTCACGTTTTTCACGTTTTTAACACATTCTTGTATTTCAATGAAATTAGACACAGAGGGAGCCAGGACATGGCTCCTAACACACAGGGACACAGTTTGACACGCTCACATGACCCAGGGCATCCTATTTGATGCAGTGACACTGTCATTTTATTCATTTTTATCCGTTTTTTTCCACGTTTTTAACCATATTATTGTTTATCAATGAAATAGAAATGCGTGTTAAACAGAGTCTGACCCTCTGACATGACCCAGGATATCGTATTTGATGCAGTGACACCCTCATTTTATTCATTTTGATCCGTTTTTCACGTTTTTAACACATTCTTGTATTTCATTGAAATTAGACACAGAGGGAGCCAGGACATGGCTCCTAACACACAGGGACACAGTTTGACACGCTCACATGACCCAGGGCATCCTATTTGATGCAGTGACACTGTCATTTTATTCATTTTTATCCGTTTTTTTCCACGTTTTTAACCATATTATTGTTTATCAATGAAATAGAAATGCGTGTTAAACAGAGTTTGACCCTCTGACATGACCCAGGATACCGTATTTGATGCAATGACACCCTCATTTTATTCATTTTTATCCGTTTTTTTCACGTTTTTCACGTTTTTAACACATTCTTGTATTTCAATGAAATTAGACACAGAGGGAGCCAGGACATGGCTCCTAACACACAGGGACACAGTTTGACACGCTCACATGACCCAGGGCATCCTATTTGATGCAGTGACACTGTCATTTTATTCATTTTTATCCGTTTTTTTCCACGTTTTTAACCATATTATTGTTTATCAATGAAATAGAAATGCGTGTTAAACAGAGTCTGACCCTCTGACATGACCCAGGATATCGTATTTGATGCAGTGACACCCTCATTTTATTCATTTTTATCCGTTTTTCACGTTTTTAACACATTCTTGTATTTCATTGAAATTAGACACAGAGTGAGCCAGGACATGGCTCCTAACACACAGGGACACAGTTTGACACGCTCACATGACCCAGGGCATCCTATTTGATGCAGTGACACTGTCATTTTATTCATTTTTATCCGTTTTTTCACGTTTTTAACCATATTATTGTTTATCAATGAAATAGAAATGCGTGTTAAACAGAGTTTGACCCTCTGACATGACCCAGGATACCGTATTTGATGCAATGACACCCTCATTTTATTCATTTTTATCCGTTTTTCACGTTTTTCACGTTTTTAACACATTCTTGTATTTCAATGAAATTAGACACAGAGGGAGCCAGGACATGGCTCCTAACACACAGGGACACAGTTTGACACGCTCACATGACCCAGGGCATCCTATTTGATGCAGTGACACTGTCATTTTATTCATTTTTATCCGTTTTTTTCCACGTTTTTAACCATATTATTGTTTATCAATGAAATAGAAATGCGTGTTAAACAGAGTTTGACCCTCTGACATGACCCAGGATACCGTATTTGATGCAATGACACCCTCATTTTATTCATTTTTATCCGTTTTTCACGTTTTTCACGTTTTTAACACATTCTTGTATTTCAATGAAATTAGACACAGAGGGAGCCAGGACATGGCTCCTAACACACAGGGACACAGTTTGACACGCTCACATGACCCAGGGCATCCTATTTGATGCAGTGACACTGTCATTTTATTCATTTTTATCCGTTTTTTTCCACGTTTTTAACCATATTATTGTTTATCAATGAAATAGAAATGCGTGTTAAACAGAGTCTGACCCTCTGACATGACCCAGGATATCGTATTTGATGCAGTGACACCCTCATTTTATTCATTTTTATCCGTTTTTCACGTTTTTAACACATTCTTGTATTTCATTGAAATTAGACACAGAGTGAGCCAGGACATGGCTCCTAACACACAGGGACACAGTTTGACACGCTCACATGACCCAGGGCATCCTATTTGATGCAGTGACACTGTCATTTTATTCATTTTTATCCGTTTTTTTCGCGTTTTTAACCATATTATTGTTTATCAATGAAATAGAAATGCGTGTTAAACAGAGTTTGACCCTCTGACATGACCCAGGATACCGTATTTGATGCAATGACACCCTCATTTTATTCATTTTTATCCGTTTTTTTCACGTTTTTCACGTTTTTAACACATTCTTGTATTTCAATGAAATTAGACACAGAGGGAGCCAGGACATGGCTCCTAACACACAGGGACACAGTTTGACACGCTCACATGACCCAGGGCATCCTATTTGATGCAGTGACACTGTCATTTTATTCATTTTTATCCGTTTTTTTCCACGTTTTTAACCATATTATTGTTTATCAATGAAATAGAAATGCGTGTTAAACAGAGTCTGACCCTCTGACATGACCCAGGGCATCCTATTTGATGCAGTGACACTGTCATTTTATTCATTTTTATCCGTTTTTCACGTTTTTAACACATTCTTGTAATTCAATGAAATTAGACACAGAGGGAGCCAGGACATGGCTCCTAACACACAGGGACACAGTTTGACACGCTCACATGACCCAGGGCATCCTATTTGATGCAGTGACACTGTCATTTTATTCATTTTTATCCGTTTTTTTCCACGTTTTTAACCATATTATTGTTTATCAATGAAATAGAAATGCGTGTTAAACAGAGTCTGACCCTCTGACATGACCCAGGATATCGTATTTGATGCAATGACACCCTCATTTTATTCATTTTTATCCGTTTTTCACGTTTTTCACGTTTTTAACACATTCTTGTATTTCAATGAAATTAGACACAGAGGGAGCCAGGACATGGCTCCTAACACACAGGGACACAGTTTGACACGCTCACAAGACCCAGGGCATCCTATTTGATGCAGTGACACTGTCATTTTATTCATTTTTATCCGTTTTTTCACGTTTTTAACCATATTATTGTTTATCAATGAAATAGAAATGCGTGTTAAACAGAGTCTGACCCTCTGACATGACCCAGGATATCGTATTTGATGCAGTGACACCCTCATTTTATTCATTTTTATCCGTTTTTCACGTTTTTAACACATTCTTGTATTTCATTGAAATTAGACACAGAGTGAGCCAGGACATGGCTCCTAACACACAGGGACACAGTTTGACACGCTCACATGACCCAGGGCATCCTATTTGATGCAGTGACACTGTCATTTTATTCATTTTTATCCGTTTTTTTCCACGTTTTTAACCATATTATTGTTTATCAATGAAATAGAAATGCGTGTTAAACAGAGTCTGACCCTCTGACATGACCCAGGATATCGTATTTGATGCAGTGACACCCTCATTTTATTCATTTTTATCCGTTTTTCACGTTTTTAACACATTCTTGTATTTCATTGAAATTAGACACAGAGTGAGCCAGGACATGGCTCCTAACACACAGGGACACAGTTTGACACGCTCACATGACCCAGGGCATCCTATTTGATGCAGTGACACTGTCATTTTATTCATTTTTATCCGTTTTTTCACGTTTTTAACCATATTATTGTTTATCAATGAAATAGAAATGCGTGTTAAACAGAGTTTGACCCTCTGACATGACCCAGGATACCGTATTTGATGCAATGACACCCTCATTTTATTCATTTTTATCCGTTTTTCACGTTTTTCACGTTTTTAACACATTCTTGTATTTCAATGAAATTAGACACAGAGGGAGCCAGGACATGGCTCCTAACACACAGGGACACAGTTTGACACGCTCACATGACCCAGGGCATCCTATTTGATGCAGTGACACTGTCATTTTATTCATTTTTATCCGTTTTTTTCACGTTTTTAACCATATTATTGTTTATCAATGAAATAGAAGTGCGTGTTAAACAGAGTTTGACCCTCTGACATGACCCAGGATACCGTATTTGATGCAATGACACCCTCATTTTATTCATTTTTATCCGTTTTTCACGTTTTTCACGTTTTTAACACATTCTTGTATTTCAATGAAATTAGACACAGAGGGAGCCAGGACATGGCTCCTAACACACAGGGACACAGTTTGACACGCTCATATGACCCAGGGCATCCTATTTGATGCAGTGACACTGTCATTTTATTCACTTTTATCCGTTTTTTTCCACGTTTTTAACCATATTATTGTTTATCAATGAAATAGAAATGCGTGTTAAACAGAGTCTGACCCTCTGACATGACCCAGGATATCGTATTTGATGCAGTGACACCCTCATTTTATTCATTTTGATCCGTTTTTCACGTTTTTAACACATTCTTGTATTTCATTGAAATTAGACACAGAGGGAGCCAGGACATGGCTCCTAACACACAGGGACACAGTTTGACACGCTCACAAGACCCAGGGCATCCTATTTGATGCAGTGACACTGTCATTTTATTCATTTTTATCCGTTTTTTTCCACGTTTTTAACCATATTATTGTTTATCAATGAAATAGAAATGCGTGTTAAACAGAGTTTGACCCTCTGACATGACCCAGGATACCGTATTTGATGCAATGACACCCTCATTTTATTCATTTTTATCCGTTTTTCACGTTTTTCACGTTTTTAACACATTCTTGTATTTCAATGAAATTAGACACAGAGTGAGCCAGGACATGGCTCCTAACACACAGGGACACAGTTTGACACGCTCACATGACCCAGGGCATCCTATTTGATGCAGTGACACTGTCATTTTATTCATTTTTATCCGTTTTTTTCCACGTTTTTAACCATATTATTGTTTATCAATGAAATAGAAATGCGTGTTAAACAGAGTCTGACCCTCTGACATGACCCAGGATATCGTATTTGATGCAGTGACACCCTCATTTTATTCATTTTTATCCGTTTTTCACGTTTTTAACACATTCTTGTATTTCATTGAAATTAGACACAGAGTGAGCCAGGACATGGCTCCTAACACACAGGGACACAGTTTGACACGCTCACATGACCCAGGGCATCCTATTTGATGCAGTGACACTGTCATTTTATTCATTTTTATCCGTTTTTTCACGTTTTTAACCATATTATTGTTTATCAATGAAATAGAAATGCGTGTTAAACAGAGTTTGACCCTCTGACATGACCCAGGATACCGTATTTGATGCAATGACACCCTCATTTTATTCATTTTTATCCGTTTTTCACGTTTTTCACGTTTTTAACACATTCTTGTATTTCAATGAAATTAGACACAGAGGGAGCCAGGACATGGCTCCTAACACACAGGGACACAGTTTGACACGCTCACATGACCCAGGGCATCCTATTTGATGCAGTGACACTGTCATTTTATTCATTTTTATCCGTTTTTTTCCACGTTTTTAACCATATTATTGTTTATCAATGAAATAGAAATGCGTGTTAAACAGAGTTTGACCCTCTGACATGACCCAGGATACCGTATTTGATGCAATGACACCCTCATTTTATTCATTTTTATCCGTTTTTCACGTTTTTCACGTTTTTAACACATTCTTGTATTTCAATGAAATTAGACACAGAGGGAGCCAGGACATGGCTCCTAACACACAGGGACACAGTTTGACACGCTCACATGACCCAGGGCATCCTATTTGATGCAGTGACACTGTCATTTTATTCATTTTTATCCGTTTTTTTCCACGTTTTTAACCATATTATTGTTTATCAATGAAATAGAAATGCGTGTTAAACAGAGTCTGACCCTCTGACATGACCCAGGATATCGTATTTGATGCAGTGACACCCTCATTTTATTCATTTTTATCCGTTTTTCACGTTTTTAACACATTCTTGTATTTCATTGAAATTAGACACAGAGTGAGCCAGGACATGGCTCCTAACACACAGGGACACAGTTTGACACGCTCACATGACCCAGGGCATCCTATTTGATGCAGTGACACTGTCATTTTATTCATTTTTATCCGTTTTTTTCGCGTTTTTAACCATATTATTGTTTATCAATGAAATAGAAATGCGTGTTAAACAGAGTTTGACCCTCTGACATGACCCAGGATACCGTATTTGATGCAATGACACCCTCATTTTATTCATTTTTATCCGTTTTTTTCACGTTTTTCACGTTTTTAACACATTCTTGTATTTCAATGAAATTAGACACAGAGGGAGCCAGGACATGGCTCCTAACACACAGGGACACAGTTTGACACGCTCACATGACCCAGGGCATCCTATTTGATGCAGTGACACTGTCATTTTATTCATTTTTATCCGTTTTTTTCCACGTTTTTAACCATATTATTGTTTATCAATGAAATAGAAATGCGTGTTAAACAGAGTCTGACCCTCTGACATGACCCAGGGCATCCTATTTGATGCAGTGACACTGTCATTTTATTCATTTTTATCCGTTTTTCACGTTTTTAACACATTCTTGTAATTCAATGAAATTAGACACAGAGGGAGCCAGGACATGGCTCCTAACACACAGGGACACAGTTTGACACGCTCACATGACCCAGGGCATCCTATTTGATGCAGTGACACTGTCATTTTATTCATTTTTATCCGTTTTTTTCCACGTTTTTAACCATATTATTGTTTATCAATGAAATAGAAATGCGTGTTAAACAGAGTCTGACCCTCTGACATGACCCAGGATATCGTATTTGATGCAATGACACCCTCATTTTATTCATTTTTATCCGTTTTTCACGTTTTTCACGTTTTTAACACATTCTTGTATTTCAATGAAATTAGACACAGAGGGAGCCAGGACATGGCTCCTAACACACAGGGACACAGTTTGACACGCTCACAAGACCCAGGGCATCCTATTTGATGCAGTGACACTGTCATTTTATTCATTTTTATCCGTTTTTTCACGTTTTTAACCATATTATTGTTTATCAATGAAATAGAAATGCGTGTTAAACAGAGTTTGACCCTCTGACATGACCCAGGATATCGTATTTGATGCAATGACACCCTCATTTTATTCATTTTTATCCGTTTTTCACGTTTTTCACGTTTTTAACACATTCTTGTATTTCAATGAAATTAGACACAGAGGGAGCCAGGACATGGCTCCTAACACACAGGGACACAGTTTGACACGCTCACATGACCCAGGGCATCCTATTTGATGCAGTGACACTGTCATTTTATTCATTTTTATCCGTTTTTTTCACGTTTTTAACCATATTATTGTTTATCAATGAAATAGAAGTGCGTGTTAAACAGAGTTTGACCCTCTGACATGACCCAGGATACCGTATTTGATGCAATGACACCCTCATTTTATTCATTTTTATCCGTTTTTCACGTTTTTCACGTTTTTAACACATTCTTGTATTTCAATGAAATTAGACACAGAGGGAGCCAGGACATGGCTCCTAACACACAGGGACACAGTTTGACACGCTCATATGACCCAGGGCATCCTATTTGATGCAGTGACACTGTCATTTTATTCACTTTTATCCGTTTTTTTCCACGTTTTTAACCATATTATTGTTTATCAATGAAATAGAAATGCGTGTTAAACAGAGTCTGACCCTCTGACATGACCCAGGATATCGTATTTGATGCAGTGACACCCTCATTTTATTCATTTTGATCCGTTTTTCACGTTTTTAACACATTCTTGTATTTCATTGAAATTAGACACAGAGGGAGCCAGTACATGGCTCCTAACACACAGGGACACAGTTTGACACGCTCACAAGACCCAGGGCATCCTATTTGATGCAGTGACACTGTCATTTTATTCATTTTTATCCGTTTTTTTCCACGTTTTTAACCATATTATTGTTTATCAATGAAATAGAAATGCGTGTTAAACAGAGTTTGACCCTCTGACATGACCCAGGATACCGTATTTGATGCAATGACACCCTCATTTTATTCATTTTTATCCGTTTTTCACGTTTTTCACGTTTTTAACACATTCTTGTATTTCAATGAAATTAGACACAGAGTGAGCCAGGACATGGCTCCTAACACACAGGGACACAGTTTGACACGCTCACATGACCCAGGGCATCCTATTTGATGCAGTGACACTGTCATTTTATTCATTTTTATCCGTTTTTTTCCACGTTTTTAACCATATTATTGTTTATCAATGAAATAGAAATGCGTGTTAAACAGAGTCTGACCCTCTGACATGACCCAGGATATCGTATTTGATGCAGTGACACCCTCATTTTATTCATTTTTATCCGTTTTTCACGTTTTTAACACATTCTTGTATTTCATTGAAATTAGACACAGAGTGAGCCAGGACATGGCTCCTAACACACAGGGACACAGTTTGACACGCTCACATGACCCAGGGCATCCTATTTGATGCAGTGACACTGTCATTTTATTCATTTTTATCCGTTTTTTCACGTTTTTAACCATATTATTGTTTATCAATGAAATAGAAATGCGTGTTAAACAGAGTTTGACCCTCTGACATGACCCAGGATACCGTATTTGATGCAATGACACCCTCATTTTATTCATTTTTATCCGTTTTTCACGTTTTTCACGTTTTTAACACATTCTTGTATTTCAATGAAATTAGACACAGAGGGAGCCAGGACATGGCTCCTAACACACAGGGACACAGTTTGACACGCTCACATGACCCAGGGCATCCTATTTGATGCAGTGACACTGTCATTTTATTCATTTTTATCCGTTTTTTTCCACGTTTTTAACCATATTATTGTTTATCAATGAAATAGAAATGCGTGTTAAACAGAGTTTGACCCTCTGACATGACCCAGGATACCGTATTTGATGCAATGACACCCTCATTTTATTCATTTTTATCCGTTTTTCACGTTTTTCACGTTTTTAACACATTCTTGTATTTCAATGAAATTAGACACAGAGGGAGCCAGGACATGGCTCCTAACACACAGGGACACAGTTTGACACGCTCACATGACCCAGGGCATCCTATTTGATGCAGTGACACTGTCATTTTATTCATTTTTATCCGTTTTTTTCCACGTTTTTAACCATATTATTGTTTATCAATGAAATAGAAATGCGTGTTAAACAGAGTCTGACCCTCTGACATGACCCAGGATATCGTATTTGATGCAGTGACACCCTCATTTTATTCATTTTTATCCGTTTTTCACGTTTTTAACACATTCTTGTATTTCATTGAAATTAGACACAGAGTGAGCCAGGACATGGCTCCTAACACACAGGGACACAGTTTGACACGCTCACATGACCCAGGGCATCCTATTTGATGCAGTGACACTGTCATTTTATTCATTTTTATCCGTTTTTTTCGCGTTTTTAACCATATTATTGTTTATCAATGAAATAGAAATGCGTGTTAAACAGAGTTTGACCCTCTGACATGACCCAGGATACCGTATTTGATGCAATGACACCCTCATTTTATTCATTTTTATCCGTTTTTTTCACGTTTTTCACGTTTTTAACACATTCTTGTATTTCAATGAAATTAGACACAGAGGGAGCCAGGACATGGCTCCTAACACACAGGGACACAGTTTGACACGCTCACATGACCCAGGGCATCCTATTTGATGCAGTGACACTGTCATTTTATTCATTTTTATCCGTTTTTTTCCACGTTTTTAACCATATTATTGTTTATCAATGAAATAGAAATGCGTGTTAAACAGAGTCTGACCCTCTGACATGACCCAGGGCATCCTATTTGATGCAGTGACACTGTCATTTTATTCATTTTTATCCGTTTTTCACGTTTTTAACACATTCTTGTAATTCAATGAAATTAGACACAGAGGGAGCCAGGACATGGCTCCTAACACACAGGGACACAGTTTGACACGCTCACATGACCCAGGGCATCCTATTTGATGCAGTGACACTGTCATTTTATTCATTTTTATCCGTTTTTTTCCACGTTTTTAACCATATTATTGTTTATCAATGAAATAGAAATGCGTGTTAAACAGAGTCTGACCCTCTGACATGACCCAGGATATCGTATTTGATGCAATGACACCCTCATTTTATTCATTTTTATCCGTTTTTCACGTTTTTCACGTTTTTAACACATTCTTGTATTTCAATGAAATTAGACACAGAGGGAGCCAGGACATGGCTCCTAACACACAGGGACACAGTTTGACACGCTCACAAGACCCAGGGCATCCTATTTGATGCAGTGACACTGTCATTTTATTCATTTTTATCCGTTTTTTCACGTTTTTAACCATATTATTGTTTATCAATGAAATAGAAATGCGTGTTAAACAGAGTTTGACCCTCTGACATGACCCAGGATATCGTATTTGATGCAATGACACCCTCATTTTATTCATTTTTATCCGTTTTTCACGTTTTTCACGTTTTTAACACATTCTTGTATTTCAATGAAATTAGACACAGAGGGAGCCAGGACATGGCTCCTAACACACAGGGACACAGTTTGACACGCTCACATGACCCAGGGCATCCTATTTGATGCAGTGACACTGTCATTTTATTCATTTTTATCCGTTTTTTTCACGTTTTTAACCATATTATTGTTTATCAATGAAATAGAAGTGCGTGTTAAACAGAGTTTGACCCTCTGACATGACCCAGGATACCGTATTTGATGCAATGACACCCTCATTTTATTCATTTTTATCCGTTTTTCACGTTTTTCACGTTTTTAACACATTCTTGTATTTCAATGAAATTAGACACAGAGGGAGCCAGGACATGGCTCCTAACACACAGGGACACAGTTTGACACGCTCATATGACCCAGGGCATCCTATTTGATGCAGTGACACTGTCATTTTATTCACTTTTATCCGTTTTTTTCCACGTTTTTAACCATATTATTGTTTATCAATGAAATAGAAATGCGTGTTAAACAGAGTCTGACCCTCTGACATGACCCAGGATATCGTATTTGATGCAGTGACACCCTCATTTTATTCATTTTGATCCGTTTTTCACGTTTTTAACACATTCTTGTATTTCATTGAAATTAGACACAGAGGGAGCCAGGACATGGCTCCTAACACACAGGGACACAGTTTGACACGCTCACAAGACCCAGGGCATCCTATTTGATGCAGTGACACTGTCATTTTATTCATTTTTATCCGTTTTTTTCCACGTTTTTAACCATATTATTGTTTATCAATGAAATAGAAATGCGTGTTAAACAGAGTTTGACCCTCTGACATGACCCAGGATACCGTATTTGATGCAATGACACCCTCATTTTATTCATTTTTATCCGTTTTTCACGTTTTTCACGTTTTTAACACATTCTTGTATTTCAATGAAATTAGACACAGAGTGAGCCAGGACATGGCTCCTAACACACAGGGACACAGTTTGACACGCTCACATGACCCAGGGCATCCTATTTGATGCAGTGACACTGTCATTTTATTCATTTTTATCCGTTTTTTTCCACGTTTTTAACCATATTATTGTTTATCAATGAAATAGAAATGCGTGTTAAACAGAGTCTGACCCTCTGACATGACCCAGGATATCGTATTTGATGCAGTGACACCCTCATTTTATTCATTTTTATCCGTTTTTCACGTTTTTAACACATTCTTGTATTTCATTGAAATTAGACACAGAGTGAGCCAGGACATGGCTCCTAACACACAGGGACACAGTTTGACACGCTCACATGACCCAGGGCATCCTATTTGATGCAGTGACACTGTCATTTTATTCATTTTTATCCGTTTTTTTCCACGTTTTTAACCATATTATTGTTTATCAATGAAATAGAAATGCGTGTTAAACAGAGTCTGACCCTCTGACATGACCCAGGATATCGTATTTGATGCAGTGACACCCTCATTTTATTCATTTTTATCCGTTTTTCACGTTTTTAACACATTCTTGTATTTCATTGAAATTAGACACAGAGTGAGCCAGGACATGGCTCCTAACACACAGGGACACAGTTTGACACGCTCACAAGACCCAGGGCATCCTATTTGATGCAGTGACACTGTCATTTTATTCATTTTTATCCGTTTTTTTCCACGTTTTTAACCATATTATTGTTTATCAATGAAATAGAAATGCGTGTTAAACAGAGTTTGACCCTCTGACATGACCCAGGATACCGTATTTGATGCAATGACACCCTCATTTTATTCATTTTTATCCGTTTTTCACGTTTTTCACGTTTTTAACACATTCTTGTATTTCAATGAAATTAGACACAGAGGGAGCCAGGACATGGCTCCTAACACACAGGGACACAGTTTGACACGCTCACATGACCCAGGGCATCCTATTTGATGCAGTGACACTGTCATTTTATTCATTTTTATCCGTTTTTTTCCACGTTTTTAACCATATTATTGTTTATCAATGAAATAGAAATGCGTGTTAAACAGAGTTTGACCCTCTGACATGACCCAGGATACCGTATTTGATGCAATGACACCCTCATTTTATTCATTTTTATCCGTTTTTCACGTTTTTCACGTTTTTAACACATTCTTGTATTTCAATGAAATTAGACACAGAGGGAGCCAGGACATGGCTCCTAACACACAGGGACACAGTTTGACACGCTCACATGACCCAGGGCATCCTATTTGATGCAGTGACACTGTCATTTTATTCATTTTTATCCGTTTTTTTCCACGTTTTTAACCATATTATTGTTTATCAATGAAATAGAAATGCGTGTTAAACAGAGTCTGACCCTCTGACATGACCCAGGATATCGTATTTGATGCAGTGACACCCTCATTTTATTCATTTTTATCCGTTTTTCACGTTTTTAACACATTCTTGTATTTCATTGAAATTAGACACAGAGTGAGCCAGGACATGGCTCCTAACACACAGGGACACAGTTTGACACGCTCACAAGACCCAGGGCATCCTATTTGATGCAGTGACACTGTCATTTTATTCATTTTTATCCGTTTTTTTCCACGTTTTTAACCATATTATTGTTTATCAATGAAATAGAAATGCGTGTTAAACAGAGTTTGACCCTCTGACATGACCCAGGATACCGTATTTGATGCAATGACACCCTCATTTTATTCATTTTTATCCGTTTTTCACGTTTTTCACGTTTTTAACACATTCTTGTATTTCAATGAAATTAGACACAGAGGGAGCCAGGACATGGCTCCTAACACACAGGGACACAGTTTGACACGCTCACATGACCCAGGGCATCCTATTTGATGCAGTGACACTGTCATTTTATTCATTTTTATCCGTTTTTTTCCACGTTTTTAACCATATTATTGTTTATCAATGAAATAGAAATGCGTGTTAAACAGAGTCTGACCCTCTGACATGACCCAGGATATCGTATTTGATGCAGTGACACCCTCATTTTATTCATTTTTATCCGTTTTTCACGTTTTTAACACATTCTTGTATTTCATTGAAATTAGACACAGAGTGAGCCAGGACATGGCTCCTAACACACAGGGACACAGTTTGACACGCTCACATGACCCAGGGCATCCTATTTGATGCAGTGACACTGTCATTTTATTCATTTTTATCCGTTTTTTTCGCGTTTTTAACCATATTATTGTTTATCAATGAAATAGAAATGCGTGTTAAACAGAGTTTGACCCTCTGACATGACCCAGGATACCGTATTTGATGCAATGACACCCTCATTTTATTCATTTTTATCCGTTTTTTTCACGTTTTTCACGTTTTTAACACATTCTTGTATTTCAATGAAATTAGACACAGAGGGAGCCAGGACATGGCTCCTAACACACAGGGACACAGTTTGACACGCTCACATGACCCAGGGCATCCTATTTGATGCAGTGACACTGTCATTTTATTCATTTTTATCCGTTTTTTTCCACGTTTTTAACCATATTATTGTTTATCAATGAAATAGAAATGCGTGTTAAACAGAGTCTGACCCTCTGACATGACCCAGGATATCGTATTTGATGCAGTGACACCCTCATTTTATTCATTTTTATCCGTTTTTCACGTTTTTAACACATTCTTGTATTTCATTGAAATTAGACACAGAGTGAGCCAGGACATGGCTCCTAACACACAGGGACACAGTTTGACACGCTCACAAGACCCAGGGCATCCTATTTGATGCAGTGACACTGTCATTTTATTCATTTTTATCCGTTTTTTTCCACGTTTTTAACCATATTATTGTTTATCAATGAAATAGAAATGCGTGTTAAACAGAGTTTGACCCTCTGACATGACCCAGGATACCGTATTTGATGCAATGACACCCTCATTTTATTCATTTTTATCCGTTTTTCACGTTTTTCACGTTTTTAACACATTCTTGTATTTCAATGAAATTAGACACAGAGGGAGCCAGGACATGGCTCCTAACACACAGGGACACAGTTTGACACGCTCACATGACCCAGGGCATCCTATTTGATGCAGTGACACTGTCATTTTATTCATTTTTATCCGTTTTTTTCCACGTTTTTAACCATATTATTGTTTATCAATGAAATAGAAATGCGTGTTAAACAGAGTCTGACCCTCTGACATGACCCAGGATATCGTATTTGATGCAGTGACACCCTCATTTTATTCATTTTTATCCGTTTTTCACGTTTTTAACACATTCTTGTATTTCATTGAAATTAGACACAGAGTGAGCCAGGACATGGCTCCTAACACACAGGGACACAGTTTGACACGCTCACATGACCCAGGGCATCCTATTTGATGCAGTGACACTGTCATTTTATTCATTTTTATCCGTTTTTTTCGCGTTTTTAACCATATTATTGTTTATCAATGAAATAGAAATGCGTGTTAAACAGAGTTTGACCCTCTGACATGACCCAGGATACCGTATTTGATGCAATGACACCCTCATTTTATTCATTTTTATCCGTTTTTTTCACGTTTTTCACGTTTTTAACACATTCTTGTATTTCAATGAAATTAGACACAGAGGGAGCCAGGACATGGCTCCTAACACACAGGGACACAGTTTGACACGCTCACATGACCCAGGGCATCCTATTTGATGCAGTGACACTGTCATTTTATTCATTTTTATCCGTTTTTTTCCACGTTTTTAACCATATTATTGTTTATCAATGAAATAGAAATGCGTGTTAAACAGAGTTTGACCCTCTGACATGACCCAGGATACCGTATTTGATGCAATGACACCCTCATTTTATTCATTTTTATCCGTTTTTTTCACGTTTTTCACGTTTTTCACACATTCTTGTATTTCAATGAAATTAGACACAGAGGGAGCCAGGACATGGCTCCTAACACACAGGGACACAGTTTGACACGCTCACATGACCCAGGGCATCCTATTTGATGCAGTGACACTGTCATTTTATTCATTTTTATCCGTTTTTTTCCACGTTTTTAACCATATTATTGTTTATCAATGAAATAGAAATGCGTGTTAAACAGAGTCTGACCCTCTGACATGACCCAGGATATCGTATTTGATGCAGTGACACCCTCATTTTATTCATTTTTATCCGTTTTTCACGTTTTTAACACATTCTTGTATTTCATTGAAATTAGACACAGAGTGAGCCAGGACATGGCTCCTAACACACAGGGACACAGTTTGACACGCTCACATGACCCAGGGCATCCTATTTGATGCAGTGACACTGTCATTTTATTCATTTTTATCCGTTTTTTCACGTTTTTAACCATATTATTGTTTATCAATGAAATAGAAATGCGTGTTAAACAGAGTTTGACCCTCTGACATGACCCAGGATACCGTATTTGATGCAATGACACCCTCATTTTATTCATTTTTATCCGTTTTTCACGTTTTTCACGTTTTTAACACATTCTTGTATTTCAATGAAATTAGACACAGAGGGAGCCAGGACATGGCTCCTAACACACAGGGACACAGTTTGACACGCTCACATGACCCAGGGCATCCTATTTGATGCAGTGACACTGTCATTTTATTCATTTTTATCCGTTTTTTTCCACGTTTTTAACCATATTATTGTTTATCAATGAAATAGAAATGCGTGTTAAACAGAGTTTGACCCTCTGACATGACCCAGGATACCGTATTTGATGCAATGACACCCTCATTTTATTCATTTTTATCCGTTTTTCACGTTTTTCACGTTTTTAACACATTCTTGTATTTCAATGAAATTAGACACAGAGGGAGCCAGGACATGGCTCCTAACACACAGGGACACAGTTTGACACGCTCACATGACCCAGGGCATCCTATTTGATGCAGTGACACTGTCATTTTATTCATTTTTATCCGTTTTTTTCCACGTTTTTAACCATATTATTGTTTATCAATGAAATAGAAATGCGTGTTAAACAGAGTCTGACCCTCTGACATGACCCAGGATATCGTATTTGATGCAGTGACACCCTCATTTTATTCATTTTTATCCGTTTTTCACGTTTTTAACACATTCTTGTATTTCATTGAAATTAGACACAGAGTGAGCCAGGACATGGCTCCTAACACACAGGGACACAGTTTGACACGCTCACAAGACCCAGGGCATCCTATTTGATGCAGTGACACTGTCATTTTATTCATTTTTATCCGTTTTTTTCCACGTTTTTAACCATATTATTGTTTATCAATGAAATAGAAATGCGTGTTAAACAGAGTTTGACCCTCTGACATGACCCAGGATACCGTATTTGATGCAATGACACCCTCATTTTATTCATTTTTATCCGTTTTTCACGTTTTTCACGTTTTTAACACATTCTTGTATTTCAATGAAATTAGACACAGAGGGAGCCAGGACATGGCTCCTAACACACAGGGACACAGTTTGACACGCTCACATGACCCAGGGCATCCTATTTGATGCAGTGACACTGTCATTTTATTCATTTTTATCCGTTTTTTTCCACGTTTTTAACCATATTATTGTTTATCAATGAAATAGAAATGCGTGTTAAACAGAGTCTGACCCTCTGACATGACCCAGGATATCGTATTTGATGCAGTGACACCCTCATTTTATTCATTTTTATCCGTTTTTCACGTTTTTAACACATTCTTGTATTTCATTGAAATTAGACACAGAGTGAGCCAGGACATGGCTCCTAACACACAGGGACACAGTTTGACACGCTCACATGACCCAGGGCATCCTATTTGATGCAGTGACACTGTCATTTTATTCATTTTTATCCGTTTTTTTCGCGTTTTTAACCATATTATTGTTTATCAATGAAATAGAAATGCGTGTTAAACAGAGTTTGACCCTCTGACATGACCCAGGATACCGTATTTGATGCAATGACACCCTCATTTTATTCATTTTTATCCGTTTTTTTCACGTTTTTCACGTTTTTAACACATTCTTGTATTTCAATGAAATTAGACACAGAGGGAGCCAGGACATGGCTCCTAACACACAGGGACACAGTTTGACACGCTCACATGACCCAGGGCATCCTATTTGATGCAGTGACACTGTCATTTTATTCATTTTTATCCGTTTTTTTCCACGTTTTTAACCATATTATTGTTTATCAATGAAATAGAAATGCGTGTTAAACAGAGTCTGACCCTCTGACATGACCCAGGATATCGTATTTGATGCAGTGACACCCTCATTTTATTCATTTTTATCCGTTTTTCACGTTTTTAACACATTCTTGTATTTCATTGAAATTAGACACAGAGTGAGCCAGGACATGGCTCCTAACACACAGGGACACAGTTTGACACGCTCACAAGACCCAGGGCATCCTATTTGATGCAGTGACACTGTCATTTTATTCATTTTTATCCGTTTTTTTCCACGTTTTTAACCATATTATTGTTTATCAATGAAATAGAAATGCGTGTTAAACAGAGTTTGACCCTCTGACATGACCCAGGATACCGTATTTGATGCAATGACACCCTCATTTTATTCATTTTTATCCGTTTTTCACGTTTTTCACGTTTTTAACACATTCTTGTATTTCAATGAAATTAGACACAGAGGGAGCCAGGACATGGCTCCTAACACACAGGGACACAGTTTGACACGCTCACATGACCCAGGGCATCCTATTTGATGCAGTGACACTGTCATTTTATTCATTTTTATCCGTTTTTTTCCACGTTTTTAACCATATTATTGTTTATCAATGAAATAGAAATGCGTGTTAAACAGAGTCTGACCCTCTGACATGACCCAGGATATCGTATTTGATGCAGTGACACCCTCATTTTATTCATTTTTATCCGTTTTTCACGTTTTTAACACATTCTTGTATTTCATTGAAATTAGACACAGAGTGAGCCAGGACATGGCTCCTAACACACAGGGACACAGTTTGACACGCTCACATGACCCAGGGCATCCTATTTGATGCAGTGACACTGTCATTTTATTCATTTTTATCCGTTTTTTTCGCGTTTTTAACCATATTATTGTTTATCAATGAAATAGAAATGCGTGTTAAACAGAGTTTGACCCTCTGACATGACCCAGGATACCGTATTTGATGCAATGACACCCTCATTTTATTCATTTTTATCCGTTTTTTTCACGTTTTTCACGTTTTTAACACATTCTTGTATTTCAATGAAATTAGACACAGAGGGAGCCAGGACATGGCTCCTAACACACAGGGACACAGTTTGACACGCTCATATGACCCAGGGCATCCTATTTGATGCAGTGACACTGTCATTTTATTCACTTTTATCCGTTTTTTTCCACGTTTTTAACCATATTATTGTTTATCAATGAAATAGAAATGCGTGTTAAACAGAGTCTGACCCTCTGACATGACCCAGGATATCGTATTTGATGCAGTGACACCCTCATTTTATTCATTTTGATCCGTTTTTCACGTTTTTAACACATTCTTGTATTTCATTGAAATTAGACACAGAGGGAGCCAGGACATGGCTCCTAACACACAGGGACACAGTTTGACACGCTCACAAGACCCAGGGCATCCTATTTGATGCAGTGACACTGTCATTTTATTCATTTTTATCCGTTTTTTTCCACGTTTTTAACCATATTATTGTTTATCAATGAAATAGAAATGCGTGTTAAACAGAGTTTGACCCTCTGACATGACCCAGGATACCGTATTTGATGCAATGACACCCTCATTTTATTCATTTTTATCCGTTTTTCACGTTTTTCACGTTTTTAACACATTCTTGTATTTCAATGAAATTAGACACAGAGGGAGCCAGGACATGGCTCCTAACACACAGGGACACAGTTTGACACGCTCACATGACCCAGGGCATCCTATTTGATGCAGTGACACTGTCATTTTATTCATTTTTATCCGTTTTTTTCCACGTTTTTAACCATATTATTGTTTATCAATGAAATAGAAATGCGTGTTAAACAGAGTCTGACCCTCTGACATGACCCAGGATATCGTATTTGATGCAGTGACACCCTCATTTTATTCATTTTTATCCGTTTTTCACGTTTTTAACACATTCTTGTATTTCATTGAAATTAGACACAGAGTGAGCCAGGACATGGCTCCTAACACACAGGGACACAGTTTGACACGCTCACATGACCCAGGGCATCCTATTTGATGCAGTGACACTGTCATTTTATTCATTTTTATCCGTTTTTTTCGCGTTTTTAACCATATTATTGTTTATCAATGAAATAGAAATGCGTGTTAAACAGAGTTTGACCCTCTGACATGACCCAGGATACCGTATTTGATGCAATGACACCCTCATTTTATTCATTTTTATCCGTTTTTTTCACGTTTTTCACGTTTTTAACACATTCTTGTATTTCAATGAAATTAGACACAGAGGGAGCCAGGACATGGCTCCTAACACACAGGGACACAGTTTGACACGCTCACATGACCCAGGGCATCCTATTTGATGCAGTGACACTGTCATTTTATTCATTTTTATCCGTTTTTTTCCACGTTTTTAACCATATTATTGTTTATCAATGAAATAGAAATGCGTGTTAAACAGAGTCTGACCCTCTGACATGACCCAGGATATCGTATTTGATGCAGTGACACCCTCATTTTATTCATTTTTATCCGTTTTTCACGTTTTTAACACATTCTTGTATTTCATTGAAATTAGACACAGAGTGAGCCAGGACATGGCTCCTAACACACAGGGACACAGTTTGACACGCTCACAAGACCCAGGGCATCCTATTTGATGCAGTGACACTGTCATTTTATTCATTTTTATCCGTTTTTTTCCACGTTTTTAACCATATTATTGTTTATCAATGAAATAGAAATGCGTGTTAAACAGAGTTTGACCCTCTGACATGACCCAGGATACCGTATTTGATGCAATGACACCCTCATTTTATTCATTTTTATCCGTTTTTCACGTTTTTCACGTTTTTAACACATTCTTGTATTTCAATGAAATTAGACACAGAGGGAGCCAGGACATGGCTCCTAACACACAGGGACACAGTTTGACACGCTCACATGACCCAGGGCATCCTATTTGATGCAGTGACACTGTCATTTTATTCATTTTTATCCGTTTTTTTCCACGTTTTTAACCATATTATTGTTTATCAATGAAATAGAAATGCGTGTTAAACAGAGTCTGACCCTCTGACATGACCCAGGATATCGTATTTGATGCAGTGACACCCTCATTTTATTCATTTTTATCCGTTTTTCACGTTTTTAACACATTCTTGTATTTCATTGAAATTAGACACAGAGTGAGCCAGGACATGGCTCCTAACACACAGGGACACAGTTTGACACGCTCACATGACCCAGGGCATCCTATTTGATGCAGTGACACTGTCATTTTATTCATTTTTATCCGTTTTTTTCGCGTTTTTAACCATATTATTGTTTATCAATGAAATAGAAATGCGTGTTAAACAGAGTTTGACCCTCTGACATGACCCAGGATACCGTATTTGATGCAATGACACCCTCATTTTATTCATTTTTATCCGTTTTTTTCACGTTTTTCACGTTTTTAACACATTCTTGTATTTCAATGAAATTAGACACAGAGGGAGCCAGGACATGGCTCCTAACACACAGGGACACAGTTTGACACGCTCATATGACCCAGGGCATCCTATTTGATGCAGTGACACTGTCATTTTATTCACTTTTATCCGTTTTTTTCCACGTTTTTAACCATATTATTGTTTATCAATGAAATAGAAATGCGTGTTAAACAGAGTCTGACCCTCTGACATGACCCAGGATATCGTATTTGATGCAGTGACACCCTCATTTTATTCATTTTGATCCGTTTTTCACGTTTTTAACACATTCTTGTATTTCATTGAAATTAGACACAGAGGGAGCCAGGACATGGCTCCTAACACACAGGGACACAGTTTGACACGCTCACAAGACCCAGGGCATCCTATTTGATGCAGTGACACTGTCATTTTATTCATTTTTATCCGTTTTTTTCCACGTTTTTAACCATATTATTGTTTATCAATGAAATAGAAATGCGTGTTAAACAGAGTTTGACCCTCTGACATGACCCAGGATACCGTATTTGATGCAATGACACCCTCATTTTATTCATTTTTATCCGTTTTTCACGTTTTTCACGTTTTTAACACATTCTTGTATTTCAATGAAATTAGACACAGAGTGAGCCAGGACATGGCTCCTAACACACAGGGACACAGTTTGACACGCTCACATGACCCAGGGCATCCTATTTGATGCAGTGACACTGTCATTTTATTCATTTTTATCCGTTTTTTTCCACGTTTTTAACCATATTATTGTTTATCAATGAAATAGAAATGCGTGTTAAACAGAGTCTGACCCTCTGACATGACCCAGGATATCGTATTTGATGCAGTGACACCCTCATTTTATTCATTTTTATCCGTTTTTCACGTTTTTAACACATTCTTGTATTTCATTGAAATTAGACACAGAGTGAGCCAGGACATGGCTCCTAACACACAGGGACACAGTTTGACACGCTCACATGACCCAGGGCATCCTATTTGATGCAGTGACACTGTCATTTTATTCATTTTTATCCGTTTTTTTCCACGTTTTTAACCATATTATTGTTTATCAATGAAATAGAAATGCGTGTTAAACAGAGTCTGACCCTCTGACATGACCCAGGATATCGTATTTGATGCAGTGACACCCTCATTTTATTCATTTTTATCCGTTTTTCACGTTTTTAACACATTCTTGTATTTCATTGAAATTAGACACAGAGTGAGCCAGGACATGGCTCCTAACACACAGGGACACAGTTTGACACGCTCACAAGACCCAGGGCATCCTATTTGATGCAGTGACACTGTCATTTTATTCATTTTTATCCGTTTTTTTCCACGTTTTTAACCATATTATTGTTTATCAATGAAATAGAAATGCGTGTTAAACAGAGTTTGACCCTCTGACATGACCCAGGATACCGTATTTGATGCAATGACACCCTCATTTTATTCATTTTTATCCGTTTTTCACGTTTTTCACGTTTTTAACACATTCTTGTATTTCAATGAAATTAGACACAGAGGGAGCCAGGACATGGCTCCTAACACACAGGGACACAGTTTGACACGCTCACATGACCCAGGGCATCCTATTTGATGCAGTGACACTGTCATTTTATTCATTTTTATCCGTTTTTTTCCACGTTTTTAACCATATTATTGTTTATCAATGAAATAGAAATGCGTGTTAAACAGAGTCTGACCCTCTGACATGACCCAGGATATCGTATTTGATGCAGTGACACCCTCATTTTATTCATTTTGATCCGTTTTTCACGTTTTTAACACATTCTTGTATTTCATTGAAATTAGACACAGAGTGAGCCAGGACATGGCTCCTAACACACAGGGACACAGTTTGACACGCTCACATGACCCAGGGCATCCTATTTGATGCAGTGACACTGTCATTTTATTCATTTTTATCCGTTTTTTCACGTTTTTAACCATATTATTGTTTATCAATGAAATAGAAATGCGTGTTAAACAGAGTTTGACCCTCTGACATGACCCAGGATACCGTATTTGATGCAATGACACCCTCATTTTATTCATTTTTATCCGTTTTTCACGTTTTTCACGTTTTTAACACATTCTTGTATTTCAATGAAATTAGACACAGAGGGAGCCAGGACATGGCTCCTAACACACAGGGACACAGTTTGACACGCTCACATGACCCAGGGCATCCTATTTGATGCAGTGACACTGTCATTTTATTCATTTTTATCCGTTTTTTTCACGTTTTTAACCATATTATTGTTTATCAATGAAATAGAAATGCGTGTTAAACAGAGTCTGACCCTCTGACATGACCCAGGATATCGTATTTGATGCAATGACACCCTCATTTTATTCATTTTTATCCGTTTTTCACGTTTTTCACGTTTTTAACACATTCTTGTATTTCAATGAAATTAGACACAGAGGGAGCCAGGACATGGCTCCTAACACACAGGGACACAGTTTGACACGCTCACAAGACCCAGGGCATCCTATTTGATGCAGTGACACTGTCATTTTATTCATTTTTATCCGTTTTTTCACGTTTTTAACCATATTATTGTTTATCAATGAAATAGAAATGCGTGTTAAACAGAGTCTGACCCTCTGACATGACCCAGGATATCGTATTTGATGCAATGACACCCTCATTTTATTCATTTTTATCCGTTTTTCACGTTTTTCACGTTTTTAACACATTCTTGTATTTCAATGAAATTAGACACAGAGGGAGCCAGGACATGGCTCCTAACACACAGGGACACAGTTTGACACGCTCACATGACCCAGGGCATCCTATTTGATGCAGTGACACTGTCATTTTATTCATTTTTATCCGTTTTTTTCCACGTTTTTAACCATATTATTGTTTATCAATGAAATAGAAATGCGTGTTAAACAGAGTCTGACCCTCTGACATGACCCAGGATATCGTATTTGATGCAGTGACACCCTCATTTTATTCATTTTTATCCGTTTTTCACGTTTTTAACACATTCTTGTATTTCATTGAAATTAGACACAGAGTGAGCCAGGACATGGCTCCTAACACACAGGGACACAGTTTGACACGCTCACATGACCCAGGGCATCCTATTTGATGCAGTGACACTGTCATTTTATTCATTTTTATCCGTTTTTTTCCACGTTTTTAACCATATTATTGTTTATCAATGAAATAGAAATGCGTGTTAAACAGAGTCTGACCCTCTGACATGACCCAGGATATCGTATTTGATGCAGTGACACCCTCATTTTATTCATTTTTATCCGTTTTTCACGTTTTTAACACATTCTTGTATTTCATTGAAATTAGACACAGAGTGAGCCAGGACATGGCTCCTAACACACAGGGACACAGTTTGACACGCTCACAAGACCCAGGGCATCCTATTTGATGCAGTGACACTGTCATTTTATTCATTTTTATCCGTTTTTTTCCACGTTTTTAACCATATTATTGTTTATCAATGAAATAGAAATGCGTGTTAAACAGAGTTTGACCCTCTGACATGACCCAGGATACCGTATTTGATGCAATGACACCCTCATTTTATTCATTTTTATCCGTTTTTCACGTTTTTCACGTTTTTAACACATTCTTGTATTTCAATGAAATTAGACACAGAGGGAGCCAGGACATGGCTCCTAACACACAGGGACACAGTTTGACACGCTCACATGACCCAGGGCATCCTATTTGATGCAGTGACACTGTCATTTTATTCATTTTTATCCGTTTTTTTCCACGTTTTTAACCATATTATTGTTTATCAATGAAATAGAAATGCGTGTTAAACAGAGTCTGACCCTCTGACATGACCCAGGATATCGTATTTGATGCAGTGACACCCTCATTTTATTCATTTTTATCCGTTTTTCACGTTTTTAACACATTCTTGTATTTCATTGAAATTAGACACAGAGTGAGCCAGGACATGGCTCCTAACACACAGGGACACAGTTTGACACGCTCACATGACCCAGGGCATCCTATTTGATGCAGTGACACTGTCATTTTATTCATTTTTATCCGTTTTTTTCCACGTTTTTAACCATATTATTGTTTATCAATGAAATAGAAATGCGTGTTAAACAGAGTTTGACCCTCTGACATGACCCAGGATATCGTATTTGATGCAATGACACCCTCATTTTATTCATTTTTATCCGTTTTTTTCACGTTTTTCACGTTTTTAACACATTCTTGTATTTCAATGAAATTAGACACAGAGGGAGCCAGGACATGGCTCCTAACACACAGGGACACAGTTTGACACGCTCACATGACCCAGGGCATCCTATTTGATGCAGTGACACTGTCATTTTATTCATTTTTATCCGTTTTTTTCCACGTTTTTAACCATATTATTGTTTATCAATGAAATAGAAATGCGTGTTAAACAGAGTCTGACCCTCTGACATGACCCAGGATATCGTATTTGATGCAGTGACACCCTCATTTTATTCATTTTGATCCGTTTTTCACGTTTTTAACACATTCTTGTATTTCATTGAAATTAGACACAGAGGGAGCCAGGACATGGCTCCTAACACACAGGGACACAGTTTGACACGCTCACATGACCCAGGGCATCCTATTTGATGCAGTGACACTGTCATTTTATTCATTTTTATCCGTTTTTTTCCACGTTTTTAACCATATTATTGTTTATCAATGAAATAGAAATGCGTGTTAAACAGAGTTTGACCCTCTGACATGACCCAGGATACCGTATTTGATGCAATGACACCCTCATTTTATTCATTTTTATCCGTTTTTTTCACGTTTTTCACGTTTTTAACACATTCTTGTATTTCAATGAAATTAGACACAGAGGGAGCCAGGACATGGCTCCTAACACACAGGGACACAGTTTGACACGCTCACATGACCCAGGGCATCCTATTTGATGCAGTGACACTGTCATTTTATTCATTTTTATCCGTTTTTTTCCACGTTTTTAACCATATTATTGTTTATCAATGAAATAGAAATGCGTGTTAAACAGAGTCTGACCCTCTGACATGACCCAGGATATCGTATTTGATGCAGTGACACCCTCATTTTATTCATTTTTATCCGTTTTTCACGTTTTTAACACATTCTTGTATTTCATTGAAATTAGACACAGAGTGAGCCAGGACATGGCTCCTAACACACAGGGACACAGTTTGACACGCTCACATGACCCAGGGCATCCTATTTGATGCAGTGACACTGTCATTTTATTCATTTTTATCCGTTTTTTCACGTTTTTAACCATATTATTGTTTATCAATGAAATAGAAATGCGTGTTAAACAGAGTTTGACCCTCTGACATGACCCAGGATACCGTATTTGATGCAATGACACCCTCATTTTATTCATTTTTATCCGTTTTTCACGTTTTTCACGTTTTTAACACATTCTTGTATTTCAATGAAATTAGACACAGAGGGAGCCAGGACATGGCTCCTAACACACAGGGACACAGTTTGACACGCTCACATGACCCAGGGCATCCTATTTGATGCAGTGACACTGTCATTTTATTCATTTTTATCCGTTTTTTTCCACGTTTTTAACCATATTATTGTTTATCAATGAAATAGAAATGCGTGTTAAACAGAGTTTGACCCTCTGACATGACCCAGGATACCGTATTTGATGCAATGACACCCTCATTTTATTCATTTTTATCCGTTTTTCACGTTTTTCACGTTTTTAACACATTCTTGTATTTCAATGAAATTAGACACAGAGGGAGCCAGGACATGGCTCCTAACACACAGGGACACAGTTTGACACGCTCACATGACCCAGGGCATCCTATTTGATGCAGTGACACTGTCATTTTATTCATTTTTATCCGTTTTTTTCCACGTTTTTAACCATATTATTGTTTATCAATGAAATAGAAATGCGTGTTAAACAGAGTCTGACCCTCTGACATGACCCAGGATATCGTATTTGAAGCAGTGACACCCTCATTTTATTCATTTTTATCCGTTTTTCACGTTTTTAACACATTCTTGTATTTCATTGAAATTAGACACAGAGTGAGCCAGGACATGGCTCCTAACACACAGGGACACAGTTTGACACGCTCACATGACCCAGGGCATCCTATTTGATGCAGTGACACTGTCATTTTATTCATTTTTATCCGTTTTTTTCGCGTTTTTAACCATATTATTGTTTATCAATGAAATAGAAATGCGTGTTAAACAGAGTTTGACCCTCTGACATGACCCAGGATACCGTATTTGATGCAATGACACCCTCATTTTATTCATTTTTATCCGTTTTTTTCACGTTTTTCACGTTTTTAACACATTCTTGTATTTCAATGAAATTAGACACAGAGGGAGCCAGGACATGGCTCCTAACACACAGGGACACAGTTTGACACGCTCACATGACCCAGGGCATCCTATTTGATGCAGTGACACTGTCATTTTATTCATTTTTATCCGTTTTTTTCCACGTTTTTAACCATATTATTGTTTATCAATGAAATAGAAATGCGTGTTAAACAGAGTCTGACCCTCTGACATGACCCAGGGCATCCTATTTGATGCAGTGACACTGTCATTTTATTCATTTTTATCCGTTTTTCACGTTTTTAACACATTCTTGTAATTCAATGAAATTAGACACAGAGGGAGCCAGGACATGGCTCCTAACACACAGGGACACAGTTTGACACGCTCACATGACCCAGGGCATCCTATTTGATGCAGTGACACTGTCATTTTATTCATTTTTATCCGTTTTTTTCCACGTTTTTAACCATATTATTGTTTATCAATGAAATAGAAATGCGTGTTAAACAGAGTCTGACCCTCTGACATGACCCAGGATATCGTATTTGATGCAATGACACCCTCATTTTATTCATTTTTATCCGTTTTTCACGTTTTTCACGTTTTTAACACATTCTTGTATTTCAATGAAATTAGACACAGAGGGAGCCAGGACATGGCTCCTAACACACAGGGACACAGTTTGACACGCTCACAAGACCCAGGGCATCCTATTTGATGCAGTGACACTGTCATTTTATTCATTTTTATCCGTTTTTTCACGTTTTTAACCATATTATTGTTTATCAATGAAATAGAAATGCGTGTTAAACAGAGTCTGACCCTCTGACATGACCCAGGATATCGTATTTGATGCAGTGACACCCTCATTTTATTCATTTTTATCCGTTTTTCACGTTTTTAACACATTCTTGTATTTCATTGAAATTAGACACAGAGTGAGCCAGGACATGGCTCCTAACACACAGGGACACAGTTTGACACGCTCACATGACCCAGGGCATCCTATTTGATGCAGTGACACTGTCATTTTATTCATTTTTATCCGTTTTTTTCCACGTTTTTAACCATATTATTGTTTATCAATGAAATAGAAATGCGTGTTAAACAGAGTCTGACCCTCTGACATGACCCAGGATATCGTATTTGATGCAGTGACACCCTCATTTTATTCATTTTTATCCGTTTTTCACGTTTTTAACACATTCTTGTATTTCATTGAAATTAGACACAGAGTGAGCCAGGACATGGCTCCTAACACACAGGGACACAGTTTGACACGCTCACATGACCCAGGGCATCCTATTTGATGCAGTGACACTGTCATTTTATTCATTTTTATCCGTTTTTTCACGTTTTTAACCATATTATTGTTTATCAATGAAATAGAAATGCGTGTTAAACAGAGTTTGACCCTCTGACATGACCCAGGATACCGTATTTGATGCAATGACACCCTCATTTTATTCATTTTTATCCGTTTTTCACGTTTTTCACGTTTTTAACACATTCTTGTATTTCAATGAAATTAGACACAGAGGGAGCCAGGACATGGCTCCTAACACACAGGGACACAGTTTGACACGCTCACATGACCCAGGGCATCCTATTTGATGCAGTGACACTGTCATTTTATTCATTTTTATCCGTTTTTTTCACGTTTTTAACCATATTATTGTTTATCAATGAAATAGAAGTGCGTGTTAAACAGAGTTTGACCCTCTGACATGACCCAGGATACCGTATTTGATGCAATGACACCCTCATTTTATTCATTTTTATCCGTTTTTCACGTTTTTCACGTTTTTAACACATTCTTGTATTTCAATGAAATTAGACACAGAGGGAGCCAGGACATGGCTCCTAACACACAGGGACACAGTTTGACACGCTCATATGACCCAGGGCATCCTATTTGATGCAGTGACACTGTCATTTTATTCACTTTTATCCGTTTTTTTCCACGTTTTTAACCATATTATTGTTTATCAATGAAATAGAAATGCGTGTTAAACAGAGTCTGACCCTCTGACATGACCCAGGATATCGTATTTGATGCAGTGACACCCTCATTTTATTCATTTTGATCCGTTTTTCACGTTTTTAACACATTCTTGTATTTCATTGAAATTAGACACAGAGGGAGCCAGGACATGGCTCCTAACACACAGGGACACAGTTTGACACGCTCACAAGACCCAGGGCATCCTATTTGATGCAGTGACACTGTCATTTTATTCATTTTTATCCGTTTTTTTCCACGTTTTTAACCATATTATTGTTTATCAATGAAATAGAAATGCGTGTTAAACAGAGTTTGACCCTCTGACATGACCCAGGATACCGTATTTGATGCAATGACACCCTCATTTTATTCATTTTTATCCGTTTTTCACGTTTTTCACGTTTTTAACACATTCTTGTATTTCAATGAAATTAGACACAGAGTGAGCCAGGACATGGCTCCTAACACACAGGGACACAGTTTGACACGCTCACATGACCCAGGGCATCCTATTTGATGCAGTGACACTGTCATTTTATTCATTTTTATCCGTTTTTTTCCACGTTTTTAACCATATTATTGTTTATCAATGAAATAGAAATGCGTGTTAAACAGAGTCTGACCCTCTGACATGACCCAGGATATCGTATTTGATGCAGTGACACCCTCATTTTATTCATTTTTATCCGTTTTTCACGTTTTTAACACATTCTTGTATTTCATTGAAATTAGACACAGAGTGAGCCAGGACATGGCTCCTAACACACAGGGACACAGTTTGACACGCTCACATGACCCAGGGCATCCTATTTGATGCAGTGACACTGTCATTTTATTCATTTTTATCCGTTTTTTCACGTTTTTAACCATATTATTGTTTATCAATGAAATAGAAATGCGTGTTAAACAGAGTTTGACCCTCTGACATGACCCAGGATACCGTATTTGATGCAATGACACCCTCATTTTATTCATTTTTATCCGTTTTTCACGTTTTTCACGTTTTTAACACATTCTTGTATTTCAATGAAATTAGACACAGAGGGAGCCAGGACATGGCTCCTAACACACAGGGACACAGTTTGACACGCTCACATGACCCAGGGCATCCTATTTGATGCAGTGACACTGTCATTTTATTCATTTTTATCCGTTTTTTTCCACGTTTTTAACCATATTATTGTTTATCAATGAAATAGAAATGCGTGTTAAACAGAGTTTGACCCTCTGACATGACCCAGGATACCGTATTTGATGCAATGACACCCTCATTTTATTCATTTTTATCCGTTTTTCACGTTTTTCACGTTTTTAACACATTCTTGTATTTCAATGAAATTAGACACAGAGGGAGCCAGGACATGGCTCCTAACACACAGGGACACAGTTTGACACGCTCACATGACCCAGGGCATCCTATTTGATGCAGTGACACTGTCATTTTATTCATTTTTATCCGTTTTTTTCCACGTTTTTAACCATATTATTGTTTATCAATGAAATAGAAATGCGTGTTAAACAGAGTCTGACCCTCTGACATGACCCAGGATATCGTATTTGATGCAGTGACACCCTCATTTTATTCATTTTTATCCGTTTTTCACGTTTTTAACACATTCTTGTATTTCATTGAAATTAGACACAGAGTGAGCCAGGACATGGCTCCTAACACACAGGGACACAGTTTGACACGCTCACAAGACCCAGGGCATCCTATTTGATGCAGTGACACTGTCATTTTATTCATTTTTATCCGTTTTTTTCCACGTTTTTAACCATATTATTGTTTATCAATGAAATAGAAATGCGTGTTAAACAGAGTTTGACCCTCTGACATGACCCAGGATACCGTATTTGATGCAATGACACCCTCATTTTATTCATTTTTATCCGTTTTTCACGTTTTTCACGTTTTTAACACATTCTTGTATTTCAATGAAATTAGACACAGAGGGAGCCAGGACATGGCTCCTAACACACAGGGACACAGTTTGACACGCTCACATGACCCAGGGCATCCTATTTGATGCAGTGACACTGTCATTTTATTCATTTTTATCCGTTTTTTTCCACGTTTTTAACCATATTATTGTTTATCAATGAAATAGAAATGCGTGTTAAACAGAGTCTGACCCTCTGACATGACCCAGGATATCGTATTTGATGCAGTGACACCCTCATTTTATTCATTTTTATCCGTTTTTCACGTTTTTAACACATTCTTGTATTTCATTGAAATTAGACACAGAGTGAGCCAGGACATGGCTCCTAACACACAGGGACACAGTTTGACACGCTCACATGACCCAGGGCATCCTATTTGATGCAGTGACACTGTCATTTTATTCATTTTTATCCGTTTTTTTCCACGTTTTTAACCATATTATTGTTTATCAATGAAATAGAAATGCGTGTTAAACAGAGTTTGACCCTCTGACATGACCCAGGATATCGTATTTGATGCAATGACACCCTCATTTTATTCATTTTTATCCGTTTTTTTCACGTTTTTCACGTTTTTAACACATTCTTGTATTTCAATGAAATTAGACACAGAGGGAGCCAGGACATGGCTCCTAACACACAGGGACACAGTTTGACACGCTCACATGACCCAGGGCATCCTATTTGATGCAGTGACACTGTCATTTTATTCATTTTTATCCGTTTTTTTCCACGTTTTTAACCATATTATTGTTTATCAATGAAATAGAAATGCGTGTTAAACAGAGTCTGACCCTCTGACATGACCCAGGATATCGTATTTGATGCAATGACACCCTCATTTTATTCATTTTTATCCGTTTTTCACGTTTTTCACGTTTTTAACACATTCTTGTATTTCAATGAAATTAGACACAGAGGGAGCCAGGACATGGCTCCTAACACACAGGGACACAGTTTGACACGCTCACAAGACCCAGGGCATCCTATTTGATGCAGTGACACTGTCATTTTATTCATTTTTATCCGTTTTTTCACGTTTTTAACCATATTATTGTTTATCAATGAAATAGAAATGCGTGTTAAACAGAGTTTGACCCTCTGACATGACCCAGGATATCGTATTTGATGCAATGACACCCTCATTTTATTCATTTTTATCCGTTTTTCACGTTTTTCACGTTTTTAACACATTCTTGTATTTCAATGAAATTAGACACAGAGGGAGCCAGGACATGGCTCCTAACACACAGGGACACAGTTTGACACGCTCACATGACCCAGGGCATCCTATTTGATGCAGTGACACTGTCATTTTATTCATTTTTATCCGTTTTTTTCACGTTTTTAACCATATTATTGTTTATCAATGAAATAGAAGTGCGTGTTAAACAGAGTTTGACCCTCTGACATGACCCAGGATACCGTATTTGATGCAATGACACCCTCATTTTATTCATTTTTATCCGTTTTTCACGTTTTTCACGTTTTTAACACATTCTTGTATTTCAATGAAATTAGACACAGAGGGAGCCAGGACATGGCTCCTAACACACAGGGACACAGTTTGACACGCTCATATGACCCAGGGCATCCTATTTGATGCAGTGACACTGTCATTTTATTCACTTTTATCCGTTTTTTTCCACGTTTTTAACCATATTATTGTTTATCAATGAAATAGAAATGCGTGTTAAACAGAGTCTGACCCTCTGACATGACCCAGGATATCGTATTTGATGCAGTGACACCCTCATTTTATTCATTTTGATCCGTTTTTCACGTTTTTAACACATTCTTGTATTTCATTGAAATTAGACACAGAGGGAGCCAGTACATGGCTCCTAACACACAGGGACACAGTTTGACACGCTCACAAGACCCAGGGCATCCTATTTGATGCAGTGACACTGTCATTTTATTCATTTTTATCCGTTTTTTTCCACGTTTTTAACCATATTATTGTTTATCAATGAAATAGAAATGCGTGTTAAACAGAGTTTGACCCTCTGACATGACCCAGGATACCGTATTTGATGCAATGACACCCTCATTTTATTCATTTTTATCCGTTTTTCACGTTTTTCACGTTTTTAACACATTCTTGTATTTCAATGAAATTAGACACAGAGTGAGCCAGGACATGGCTCCTAACACACAGGGACACAGTTTGACACGCTCACATGACCCAGGGCATCCTATTTGATGCAGTGACACTGTCATTTTATTCATTTTTATCCGTTTTTTTCCACGTTTTTAACCATATTATTGTTTATCAATGAAATAGAAATGCGTGTTAAACAGAGTCTGACCCTCTGACATGACCCAGGATATCGTATTTGATGCAGTGACACCCTCATTTTATTCATTTTTATCCGTTTTTCACGTTTTTAACACATTCTTGTATTTCATTGAAATTAGACACAGAGTGAGCCAGGACATGGCTCCTAACACACAGGGACACAGTTTGACACGCTCACATGACCCAGGGCATCCTATTTGATGCAGTGACACTGTCATTTTATTCATTTTTATCCGTTTTTTTCCACGTTTTTAACCATATTATTGTTTATCAATGAAATAGAAATGCGTGTTAAACAGAGTCTGACCCTCTGACATGACCCAGGATATCGTATTTGATGCAGTGACACCCTCATTTTATTCATTTTTATCCGTTTTTCACGTTTTTAACACATTCTTGTATTTCATTGAAATTAGACACAGAGTGAGCCAGGACATGGCTCCTAACACACAGGGACACAGTTTGACACGCTCACAAGACCCAGGGCATCCTATTTGATGCAGTGACACTGTCATTTTATTCATTTTTATCCGTTTTTTTCCACGTTTTTAACCATATTATTGTTTATCAATGAAATAGAAATGCGTGTTAAACAGAGTTTGACCCTCTGACATGACCCAGGATACCGTATTTGATGCAATGACACCCTCATTTTATTCATTTTTATCCGTTTTTCACGTTTTTCACGTTTTTAACACATTCTTGTATTTCAATGAAATTAGACACAGAGGGAGCCAGGACATGGCTCCTAACACACAGGGACACAGTTTGACACGCTCACATGACCCAGGGCATCCTATTTGATGCAGTGACACTGTCATTTTATTCATTTTTATCCGTTTTTTTCCACGTTTTTAACCATATTATTGTTTATCAATGAAATAGAAATGCGTGTTAAACAGAGTCTGACCCTCTGACATGACCCAGGGTATCGTATTTGATGCAGTGACACCCTCATTTTATTCATTTTGATCCGTTTTTCACGTTTTTAACACATTCTTGTATTTCATTGAAATTAGACACAGAGTGAGCCAGGACATGGCTCCTAACACACAGGGACACAGTTTGACACGCTCACATGACCCAGGGCATCCTATTTGATGCAGTGACACTGTCATTTTATTCATTTTTATCCGTTTTTTCACGTTTTTAACCATATTATTGTTTATCAATGAAATAGAAATGCGTGTTAAACAGAGTTTGACCCTCTGACATGACCCAGGATACCGTATTTGATGCAATGACACCCTCATTTTATTCATTTTTATCCGTTTTTCACGTTTTTCACGTTTTTAACACATTCTTGTATTTCAATGAAATTAGACACAGAGGGAGCCAGGACATGGCTCCTAACACACAGGGACACAGTTTGACACGCTCACATGACCCAGGGCATCCTATTTGATGCAGTGACACTGTCATTTTATTCATTTTTATCCGTTTTTTTCACGTTTTTAACCATATTATTGTTTATCAATGAAATAGAAATGCGTGTTAAACAGAGTCTGACCCTCTGACATGACCCAGGATATCGTATTTGATGCAATGACACCCTCATTTTATTCATTTTTATCCGTTTTTCACGTTTTTCACGTTTTTAACACATTCTTGTATTTCAATGAAATTAGACACAGAGGGAGCCAGGACATGGCTCCTAACACACAGGGACACAGTTTGACACGCTCACAAGACCCAGGGCATCCTATTTGATGCAGTGACACTGTCATTTTATTCATTTTTATCCGTTTTTTCACGTTTTTAACCATATTATTGTTTATCAATGAAATAGAAATGCGTGTTAAACAGAGTCTGACCCTCTGACATGACCCAGGATATCGTATTTGATGCAATGACACCCTCATTTTATTCATTTTTATCCGTTTTTCACGTTTTTCACGTTTTTAACACATTCTTGTATTTCAATGAAATTAGACACAGAGGGAGCCAGGACATGGCTCCTAACACACAGGGACACAGTTTGACACGCTCACATGACCCAGGGCATCCTATTTGATGCAGTGACACTGTCATTTTATTCATTTTTATCCGTTTTTTTCCACGTTTTTAACCATATTATTGTTTATCAATGAAATAGAAATGCGTGTTAAACAGAGTCTGACCCTCTGACATGACCCAGGATATCGTATTTGATGCAGTGACACCCTCATTTTATTCATTTTTATCCGTTTTTCACGTTTTTAACACATTCTTGTATTTCATTGAAATTAGACACAGAGTGAGCCAGGACATGGCTCCTAACACACAGGGACACAGTTTGACACGCTCACATGACCCAGGGCATCCTATTTGATGCAGTGACACTGTCATTTTATTCATTTTTATCCGTTTTTTTCCACGTTTTTAACCATATTATTGTTTATCAATGAAATAGAAATGCGTGTTAAACAGAGTCTGACCCTCTGACATGACCCAGGATATCGTATTTGATGCAGTGACACCCTCATTTTATTCATTTTTATCCGTTTTTCACGTTTTTAACACATTCTTGTATTTCATTGAAATTAGACACAGAGTGAGCCAGGACATGGCTCCTAACACACAGGGACACAGTTTGACACGCTCACAAGACCCAGGGCATCCTATTTGATGCAGTGACACTGTCATTTTATTCATTTTTATCCGTTTTTTTCCACGTTTTTAACCATATTATTGTTTATCAATGAAATAGAAATGCGTGTTAAACAGAGTTTGACCCTCTGACATGACCCAGGATACCGTATTTGATGCAATGACACCCTCATTTTATTCATTTTTATCCGTTTTTCACGTTTTTCACGTTTTTAACACATTCTTGTATTTCAATGAAATTAGACACAGAGGGAGCCAGGACATGGCTCCTAACACACAGGGACACAGTTTGACACGCTCACATGACCCAGGGCATCCTATTTGATGCAGTGACACTGTCATTTTATTCATTTTTATCCGTTTTTTTCCACGTTTTTAACCATATTATTGTTTATCAATGAAATAGAAATGCGTGTTAAACAGAGTCTGACCCTCTGACATGACCCAGGATATCGTATTTGATGCAGTGACACCCTCATTTTATTCATTTTTATCCGTTTTTCACGTTTTTAACACATTCTTGTATTTCATTGAAATTAGACACAGAGTGAGCCAGGACATGGCTCCTAACACACAGGGACACAGTTTGACACGCTCACATGACCCAGGGCATCCTATTTGATGCAGTGACACTGTCATTTTATTCATTTTTATCCGTTTTTTTCGCGTTTTTAACCATATTATTGTTTATCAATGAAATAGAAATGCGTGTTAAACAGAGTTTGACCCTCTGACATGACCCAGGATACCGTATTTGATGCAATGACACCCTCATTTTATTCATTTTTATCCGTTTTTTTCACGTTTTTCACGTTTTTAACACATTCTTGTATTTCAATGAAATTAGACACAGAGGGAGCCAGGACATGGCTCCTAACACACAGGGACACAGTTTGACACGCTCACATGACCCAGGGCATCCTATTTGATGCAGTGACACTGTCATTTTATTCATTTTTATCCGTTTTTTTCCACGTTTTTAACCATATTATTGTTTATCAATGAAATAGAAATGCGTGTTAAACAGAGTCTGACCCTCTGACATGACCCAGGATATCGTATTTGATGCAGTGACACCCTCATTTTATTCATTTTGATCCGTTTTTCACGTTTTTAACACATTCTTGTATTTCATTGAAATTAGACACAGAGGGAGCCAGGACATGGCTCCTAACACACAGGGACACAGTTTGACACGCTCACATGACCCAGGGCATCCTATTTGATGCAGTGACACTGTCATTTTATTCATTTTTATCCGTTTTTTTCCACGTTTTTAACCATATTATTGTTTATCAATGAAATAGAAATGCGTGTTAAACAGAGTTTGACCCTCTGACATGACCCAGGATACCGTATTTGATGCAATGACACCCTCATTTTATTCATTTTTATCCGTTTTTTTCACGTTTTTCACGTTTTTAACACATTCTTGTATTTCAATGAAATTAGACACAGAGGGAGCCAGGACATGGCTCCTAACACACAGGGACACAGTTTGACACGCTCACATGACCCAGGGCATCCTATTTGATGCAGTGACACTGTCATTTTATTCATTTTTATCCGTTTTTTTCCACGTTTTTAACCATATTATTGTTTATCAATGAAATAGAAATGCGTGTTAAACAGAGTCTGACCCTCTGACATGACCCAGGATATCGTATTTGATGCAGTGACACCCTCATTTTATTCATTTTTATCCGTTTTTCACGTTTTTAACACATTCTTGTATTTCATTGAAATTAGACACAGAGTGAGCCAGGACATGGCTCCTAACACACAGGGACACAGTTTGACACGCTCACATGACCCAGGGCATCCTATTTGATGCAGTGACACTGTCATTTTATTCATTTTTATCCGTTTTTTCACGTTTTTAACCATATTATTGTTTATCAATGAAATAGAAATGCGTGTTAAACAGAGTTTGACCCTCTGACATGACCCAGGATACCGTATTTGATGCAATGACACCCTCATTTTATTCATTTTTATCCTTTTTTCACGTTTTTCACGTTTTTAACACATTCTTGTATTTCAATGAAATTAGACACAGAGGGAGCCAGGACATGGCTCCTAACACACAGGGACACAGTTTGACACGCTCACATGACCCAGGGCATCCTATTTGATGCAGTGACACTGTCATTTTATTCATTTTTATCCGTTTTTTTCCACGTTTTTAACCATATTATTGTTTATCAATGAAATAGAAATGCGTGTTAAACAGAGTTTGACCCTCTGACATGACCCAGGATACCGTATTTGATGCAATGACACCCTCATTTTATTCATTTTTATCCGTTTTTCACGTTTTTCACGTTTTTAACACATTCTTGTATTTCAATGAAATTAGACACAGAGGGAGCCAGGACATGGCTCCTAACACACAGGGACACAGTTTGACACGCTCACATGACCCAGGGCATCCTATTTGATGCAGTGACACTGTCATTTTATTCATTTTTATCCGTTTTTTTCCACGTTTTTAACCATATTATTGTTTATCAATGAAATAGAAATGCGTGTTAAACAGAGTCTGACCCTCTGACATGACCCAGGATATCGTATTTGATGCAGTGACACCCTCATTTTATTCATTTTTATCCGTTTTTCACGTTTTTAACACATTCTTGTATTTCATTGAAATTAGACACAGAGTGAGCCAGGACATGGCTCCTAACACACAGGGACACAGTTTGACACGCTCACATGACCCAGGGCATCCTATTTGATGCAGTGACACTGTCATTTTATTCATTTTTATCCGTTTTTTTCGCGTTTTTAACCATATTATTGTTTATCAATGAAATAGAAATGCGTGTTAAACAGAGTTTGACCCTCTGACATGACCCAGGATACCGTATTTGATGCAATGACACCCTCATTTTATTCATTTTTATCCGTTTTTTTCACGTTTTTCACGTTTTTAACACATTCTTGTATTTCAATGAAATTAGACACAGAGGGAGCCAGGACATGGCTCCTAACACACAGGGACACAGTTTGACACGCTCACATGACCCAGGGCATCCTATTTGATGCAGTGACACTGTCATTTTATTCATTTTTATCCGTTTTTTTCCACGTTTTTAACCATATTATTGTTTATCAATGAAATAGAAATGCGTGTTAAACAGAGTCTGACCCTCTGACATGACCCAGGGCATCCTATTTGATGCAGTGACACTGTCATTTTATTCATTTTTATCCGTTTTTCACGTTTTTAACACATTCTTGTAATTCAATGAAATTAGACACAGAGGGAGCCAGGACATGGCTCCTAACACACAGGGACACAGTTTGACACGCTCACATGACCCAGGGCATCCTATTTGATGCAGTGACACTGTCATTTTATTCATTTTTATCCGTTTTTTTCCACGTTTTTAACCATATTATTGTTTATCAATGAAATAGAAATGCGTGTTAAACAGAGTCTGACCCTCTGACATGACCCAGGATATCGTATTTGATGCAATGACACCCTCATTTTATTCATTTTTATCCGTTTTTCACGTTTTTCACGTTTTTAACACATTCTTGTATTTCAATGAAATTAGACACAGAGGGAGCCAGGACATGGCTCCTAACACACAGGGACACAGTTTGACACGCTCACAAGACCCAGGGCATCCTATTTGATGCAGTGACACTGTCATTTTATTCATTTTTATCCGTTTTTTCACGTTTTTAACCATATTATTGTTTATCAATGAAATAGAAATGCGTGTTAAACAGAGTTTGACCCTCTGACATGACCCAGGATATCGTATTTGATGCAATGACACCCTCATTTTATTCATTTTTATCCGTTTTTCACGTTTTTCACGTTTTTAACACATTCTTGTATTTCAATGAAATTAGACACAGAGGGAGCCAGGACATGGCTCCTAACACACAGGGACACAGTTTGACACGCTCACATGACCCAGGGCATCCTATTTGATGCAGTGACACTGTCATTTTATTCATTTTTATCCGTTTTTTTCACGTTTTTAACCATATTATTGTTTATCAATGAAATAGAAGTGCGTGTTAAACAGAGTTTGACCCTCTGACATGACCCAGGATACCGTATTTGATGCAATGACACCCTCATTTTATTCATTTTTATCCGTTTTTCACGTTTTTCACGTTTTTAACACATTCTTGTATTTCAATGAAATTAGACACAGAGGGAGCCAGGACATGGCTCCTAACACACAGGGACACAGTTTGACACGCTCATATGACCCAGGGCATCCTATTTGATGCAGTGACACTGTCATTTTATTCACTTTTATCCGTTTTTTTCCACGTTTTTAACCATATTATTGTTTATCAATGAAATAGAAATGCGTGTTAAACAGAGTCTGACCCTCTGACATGACCCAGGATATCGTATTTGATGCAGTGACACCCTCATTTTATTCATTTTGATCCGTTTTTCACGTTTTTAACACATTCTTGTATTTCATTGAAATTAGACACAGAGGGAGCCAGGACATGGCTCCTAACACACAGGGACACAGTTTGACACGCTCACAAGACCCAGGGCATCCTATTTGATGCAGTGACACTGTCATTTTATTCATTTTTATCCGTTTTTTTCCACGTTTTTAACCATATTATTGTTTATCAATGAAATAGAAATGCGTGTTAAACAGAGTTTGACCCTCTGACATGACCCAGGATACCGTATTTGATGCAATGACACCCTCATTTTATTCATTTTTATCCGTTTTTCACGTTTTTCACGTTTTTAACACATTCTTGTATTTCAATGAAATTAGACACAGAGTGAGCCAGGACATGGCTCCTAACACACAGGGACACAGTTTGACACGCTCACATGACCCAGGGCATCCTATTTGATGCAGTGACACTGTCATTTTATTCATTTTTATCCGTTTTTTTCCACGTTTTTAACCATATTATTGTTTATCAATGAAATAGAAATGCGTGTTAAACAGAGTCTGACCCTCTGACATGACCCAGGATATCGTATTTGATGCAGTGACACCCTCATTTTATTCATTTTTATCCGTTTTTCACGTTTTTAACACATTCTTGTATTTCATTGAAATTAGACACAGAGTGAGCCAGGACATGGCTCCTAACACACAGGGACACAGTTTGACACGCTCACATGACCCAGGGCATCCTATTTGATGCAGTGACACTGTCATTTTATTCATTTTTATCCGTTTTTTCACGTTTTTAACCATATTATTGTTTATCAATGAAATAGAAATGCGTGTTAAACAGAGTTTGACCCTCTGACATGACCCAGGATACCGTATTTGATGCAATGACACCCTCATTTTATTCATTTTTATCCGTTTTTCACGTTTTTCACGTTTTTAACACATTCTTGTATTTCAATGAAATTAGACACAGAGGGAGCCAGGACATGGCTCCTAACACACAGGGACACAGTTTGACACGCTCACATGACCCAGGGCATCCTATTTGATGCAGTGACACTGTCATTTTATTCATTTTTATCCGTTTTTTTCCACGTTTTTAACCATATTATTGTTTATCAATGAAATAGAAATGCGTGTTAAACAGAGTTTGACCCTCTGACATGACCCAGGATACCGTATTTGATGCAATGACACCCTCATTTTATTCATTTTTATCCGTTTTTCACGTTTTTCACGTTTTTAACACATTCTTGTATTTCAATGAAATTAGACACAGAGGGAGCCAGGACATGGCTCCTAACACACAGGGACACAGTTTGACACGCTCACATGACCCAGGGCATCCTATTTGATGCAGTGACACTGTCATTTTATTCATTTTTATCCGTTTTTTTCCACGTTTTTAACCATATTATTGTTTATCAATGAAATAGAAATGCGTGTTAAACAGAGTCTGACCCTCTGACATGACCCAGGATATCGTATTTGATGCAGTGACACCCTCATTTTATTCATTTTTATCCGTTTTTCACGTTTTTAACACATTCTTGTATTTCATTGAAATTAGACACAGAGTGAGCCAGGACATGGCTCCTAACACACAGGGACACAGTTTGACACGCTCACATGACCCAGGGCATCCTATTTGATGCAGTGACACTGTCATTTTATTCATTTTTATCCGTTTTTTTCGCGTTTTTAACCATATTATTGTTTATCAATGAAATAGAAATGCGTGTTAAACAGAGTTTGACCCTCTGACATGACCCAGGATACCGTATTTGATGCAATGACACCCTCATTTTATTCATTTTTATCCGTTTTTTTCACGTTTTTCACGTTTTTAACACATTCTTGTATTTCAATGAAATTAGACACAGAGGGAGCCAGGACATGGCTCCTAACACACAGGGACACAGTTTGACACGCTCACATGACCCAGGGCATCCTATTTGATGCAGTGACACTGTCATTTTATTCATTTTTATCCGTTTTTTTCCACGTTTTTAACCATATTATTGTTTATCAATGAAATAGAAATGCGTGTTAAACAGAGTCTGACCCTCTGACATGACCCAGGGCATCCTATTTGATGCAGTGACACTGTCATTTTATTCATTTTTATCCGTTTTTCACGTTTTTAACACATTCTTGTAATTCAATGAAATTAGACACAGAGGGAGCCAGGACATGGCTCCTAACACACAGGGACACAGTTTGACACGCTCACATGACCCAGGGCATCCTATTTGATGCAGTGACACTGTCATTTTATTCATTTTTATCCGTTTTTTTCCACGTTTTTAACCATATTATTGTTTATCAATGAAATAGAAATGCGTGTTAAACAGAGTCTGACCCTCTGACATGACCCAGGATATCGTATTTGATGCAATGACACCCTCATTTTATTCATTTTTATCCGTTTTTCACGTTTTTCACGTTTTTAACACATTCTTGTATTTCAATGAAATTAGACACAGAGGGAGCCAGGACATGGCTCCTAACACACAGGGACACAGTTTGACACGCTCACAAGACCCAGGGCATCCTATTTGATGCAGTGACACTGTCATTTTATTCATTTTTATCCGTTTTTTCACGTTTTTAACCATATTATTGTTTATCAATGAAATAGAAATGCGTGTTAAACAGAGTTTGACCCTCTGACATGACCCAGGATATCGTATTTGATGCAATGACACCCTCATTTTATTCATTTTTATCCGTTTTTCACGTTTTTCACGTTTTTAACACATTCTTGTATTTCAATGAAATTAGACACAGAGGGAGCCAGGACATGGCTCCTAACACACAGGGACACAGTTTGACACGCTCACATGACCCAGGGCATCCTATTTGATGCAGTGACACTGTCATTTTATTCATTTTTATCCGTTTTTTTCACGTTTTTAACCATATTATTGTTTATCAATGAAATAGAAGTGCGTGTTAAACAGAGTTTGACCCTCTGACATGACCCAGGATACCGTATTTGATGCAATGACACCCTCATTTTATTCATTTTTATCCGTTTTTCACGTTTTTCACGTTTTTAACACATTCTTGTATTTCAATGAAATTAGACACAGAGGGAGCCAGGACATGGCTCCTAACACACAGGGACACAGTTTGACACGCTCATATGACCCAGGGCATCCTATTTGATGCAGTGACACTGTCATTTTATTCACTTTTATCCGTTTTTTTCCACGTTTTTAACCATATTATTGTTTATCAATGAAATAGAAATGCGTGTTAAACAGAGTCTGACCCTCTGACATGACCCAGGATATCGTATTTGATGCAGTGACACCCTCATTTTATTCATTTTGATCCGTTTTTCACGTTTTTAACACATTCTTGTATTTCATTGAAATTAGACACAGAGGGAGCCAGGACATGGCTCCTAACACACAGGGACACAGTTTGACACGCTCACAAGACCCAGGGCATCCTATTTGATGCAGTGACACTGTCATTTTATTCATTTTTATCCGTTTTTTTCCACGTTTTTAACCATATTATTGTTTATCAATGAAATAGAAATGCGTGTTAAACAGAGTCTGACCCTCTGACATGACCCAGGATATCGTATTTGATGCAATGACACCCTCATTTTATTCATTTTTATCCGTTTTTCACGTTTTTCACGTTTTTAACACATTCTTGTATTTCAATGAAATTAGACACAGAGGGAGCCAGGACATGGCTCCTAACACACAGGGACACAGTTTGACACGCTCACAAGACCCAGGGCATCCTATTTGATGCAGTGACACTGTCATTTTATTCATTTTTATCCGTTTTTTCACGTTTTTAACCATATTATTGTTTATCAATGAAATAGAAATGCGTGTTAAACAGAGTTTGACCCTCTGACATGACCCAGGATATCGTATTTGATGCAATGACACCCTCATTTTATTCATTTTTATCCGTTTTTCACGTTTTTCACGTTTTTAACACATTCTTGTATTTCAATGAAATTAGACACAGAGGGAGCCAGGACATGGCTCCTAACACACAGGGACACAGTTTGACACGCTCACATGACCCAGGGCATCCTATTTGATGCAGTGACACTGTCATTTTATTCATTTTTATCCGTTTTTTTCACGTTTTTAACCATATTATTGTTTATCAATGAAATAGAAGTGCGTGTTAAACAGAGTTTGACCCTCTGACATGACCCAGGATACCGTATTTGATGCAATGACACCCTCATTTTATTCATTTTTATCCGTTTTTCACGTTTTTCACGTTTTTAACACATTCTTGTATTTCAATGAAATTAGACACAGAGGGAGCCAGGACATGGCTCCTAACACACAGGGACACAGTTTGACACGCTCATATGACCCAGGGCATCCTATTTGATGCAGTGACACTGTCATTTTATTCACTTTTATCCGTTTTTTTCCACGTTTTTAACCATATTATTGTTTATCAATGAAATAGAAATGCGTGTTAAACAGAGTCTGACCCTCTGACATGACCCAGGATATCGTATTTGATGCAGTGACACCCTCATTTTATTCATTTTGATCCGTTTTTCACGTTTTTAACACATTCTTGTATTTCATTGAAATTAGACACAGAGGGAGCCAGGACATGGCTCCTAACACACAGGGACACAGTTTGACACGCTCACAAGACCCAGGGCATCCTATTTGATGCAGTGACACTGTCATTTTATTCATTTTTATCCGTTTTTTTCCACGTTTTTAACCATATTATTGTTTATCAATGAAATAGAAATGCGTGTTAAACAGAGTTTGACCCTCTGACATGACCCAGGATACCGTATTTGATGCAATGACACCCTCATTTTATTCATTTTTATCCGTTTTTCACGTTTTTCACGTTTTTAACACATTCTTGTATTTCAATGAAATTAGACACAGAGTGAGCCAGGACATGGCTCCTAACACACAGGGACACAGTTTGACACGCTCACATGACCCAGGGCATCCTATTTGATGCAGTGACACTGTCATTTTATTCATTTTTATCCGTTTTTTTCCACGTTTTTAACCATATTATTGTTTATCAATGAAATAGAAATGCGTGTTAAACAGAGTCTGACCCTCTGACATGACCCAGGATATCGTATTTGATGCAGTGACACCCTCATTTTATTCATTTTTATCCGTTTTTCACGTTTTTAACACATTCTTGTATTTCATTGAAATTAGACACAGAGTGAGCCAGGACATGGCTCCTAACACACAGGGACACAGTTTGACACGCTCACATGACCCAGGGCATCCTATTTGATGCAGTGACACTGTCATTTTATTCATTTTTATCCGTTTTTTTCCACGTTTTTAACCATATTATTGTTTATCAATGAAATAGAAATGCGTGTTAAACAGAGTTTGACCCTCTGACATGACCCAGGATATCGTATTTGATGCAATGACACCCTCATTTTATTCATTTTTATCCGTTTTTTTCACGTTTTTCACGTTTTTAACACATTCTTGTATTTCAATGAAATTAGACACAGAGGGAGCCAGGACATGGCTCCTAACACACAGGGACACAGTTTGACACGCTCACATGACCCAGGGCATCCTATTTGA